>NW_022196900.1:36089228-36108438 GCF_008632895.1 Mastomys coucha | reverse complement strand
GGGGCAGAGGAGGACGCTGAACCCCCTCTGTCACTTGGAAGCTGAGAGGATCGTGTCCCTGCTGCCCTACGGCTCCCCTGGGAGTCGTGTGGCTTGTGGCTCCCAGCTGGCTGCTCAGGTCTCAGAAACTCACCCAAAAGAAAATGGCGAATTCCGCCCGGGTCTCTGCCTTAAGGTGCCTCCGGGCTGGCTGCTCCAGTCTCAGAACCTCACCCGAGAGAAAATGGTGGATGCTGCCTGAGTCTCTGGCTTAATGCACTCTCTGGAGGTAGGCTCCCCCACTTGCAGGGAAGGGGCAGAGGAGGACGCTGAACCTCCTCTGTCACTCAGAAGCTGAGAGGATTGTGTCCCTGCTGCCCTGCGGCTCCCCTGGGAGTCGTGGGGCTTGTGGCTCCCGGCTGGCTGCTCAGGTCTCAGCAACTCACCCGAGAGAAAATGGCGAATCCCGCCCGGGATGGCGAATCCCGCCCGGCTACATATTTTTAAAGATTTATTTATTTCTATTTTCTCTCACTTATGGACACTATACAGGGAAAAAATAAAGCATCTTCAATATATGGTGCTGTAGTTTGTCTGTATATTGAAAAATGAAAAAAGATCCATATTTGTGACCTGGCCCAAAGCTCAAGTCCAAGTGGATCAAGGACCTCAACATAAAACTAGATACACTAAATCTAATAGAAGAGGAAGTGGGAAAGAGATCTGAGCTTTTTGGCATGGAGGTGCAGGGATTTTCTAGACAGTACTCCAATGGCAAATGTTCTAAGATTAAAAATTGATAAGTGGGATCTCATGAGACTGGAAAGCTTCTGAAAGGCAAAGCACATAGTCAATAGGACATATCTCCAACCTACAGATTTGGAAAAGTATCTTCACTAGCCCCACATCTGATAGTGGGCTACTATTCAATATATATATATATATATATATATATATATATATATATATATATATCTCAAAAAGCTAACTTCAAAAAACCAACCAACCCAATCAAAAAATGGGGAATAGAGCTAAACAGAGAACTCACAACAGAGACATCTAGCATGGCCAAGAAACACTTAAAGAAATATTGTAGTCCTTAGTCATCAGGAACATGCACATCAAAACAACACTGAGAATCTACCTTATATTAACCAGAATGGTTAAGATCAAAAACTCAGGTGACAGCACATGTTGTCAAGGATGTAGAGTAAGAGGAATACTCCTCCATTGTTGGTGGGATTATAACCTGGTACAACTATTCTAGAAAACAATCTATAGATTATTGAGGAAATTTGATACGGACATACCTGAAGACCCAGCTGAACCACTCTTGGGCATATGCACAAATGATGATCCACCATGCCAGAGGGGCACATGCTCCTTTATGTTTATAGCAGCCTTATCTGTGATAGCCAGAAGCTTGAAACAATCTAGAAGTTCTACAGCTGAAAAATCTATACAGAAAATATGGTTTATTTATACTATTCAACAATTAAGAACGAGGACATAATGAGTTTTGCAGGCAAATGGATAGAACTAGAAAATATCATCCTGAGTGAGGTAACTCAGACCCAAAAGGACAAGCATGTTATGAACTCACTAATAAGTGCATTTTAGGCAGAAGAAAAGTACAGAATACCTAGGATACAATCCACAGAACTCAAGAAGGTTAACAAGCCGAAGGGCACAAGAAAGGATACTTCAATCCCACTTGGGCCCAAGAAGACAATAATCATGGGAGGCAGAGGGAGGGCAGGATCTGGGTAGGAGAGGTGGGATATGGGTGGGGGGGTCATGATCATGTATTGGGAGGGGGAAGAGGAGAGAAGCCCTGGGGATCAGCACAATGAATGAAAATATGCAACTTTGGGGGGGTGGGAGATGGAGGAATACCCTCTAGATAGTACCAGAGACCTGGAAGGTAAGAGATACTCAAGACTCAAAGGGATGGACCTTAGATGAAATACCTAACAGTAGGGGTAGAGTCCACCTCTAGTAGAAAGACAGGGCCTCAAATGGAGGGATCTGATCTCCATCCCACAGTCAAAAGTTCTGACCCAGAATTCTTCCTGTCTAAAAGAACTACAAGGACAAAAATAGAGAAGAGACTGAGGGAAAGACAGTACAGTGACTGGCCCAACTTGGGATCAATCTTAAGGGGAAGCTCCAAGGCCTGACACTATTACTGGTGCTATGGTGTGCTAAGAGACAGGAGCCTAGCATGGTTGCCCTCAAAGTGGCCCAAGACACAGCTGACTGAGACAGAAGCAGATACTTTCACCCTACCAATGCACTCAAGTTGGGGTGTCCTTGTGGTTGAATTAGGAAAAGGCTGGAAGAAGATAAGGAGGAGGATGACTCCATAGGAAGACCAGCAGTCTACCAGCAGTAACCTGGACCTCTGAGATCTCTCAGACACTGAGCCACCAAGCAGGCAGCACACACTAGCTGGTCTGAGGCCCTGACACATATACAGCAGAGGACTGCCTGGTCTGGCCTCAGTGGGAGATGTGCCTAACCCTGGAGAGACTTGACACCTCAGGGAGTGGGGAAGCCTGGTGAAGAGACATCCTCTTGGAGACTGGAACGGGGCAGGGGAGGAATAGGATAAGGAACTGTACAATAGGCCTGGGAGGGGTGTAACAGCTGGACTGTAAAAAAACTGAAAGTAAAAAAAAAGAAAAATAAAAAAAAAAGAAAAGAAACAAGTACTCTGAATGCTAAGCCATCTTTTGAGTACTAATGAAGGTAATTCTAAGAGAGAATTTTATATATACATTAAGTATACATTTCTGAGTGCTCTCAAATAATCTGATGATAAATCATAAGGTTTTAGTACAATAAAACAAAAAAATCTCAAAGCAGATGGAGAGAAATAACTAAGAAAAACAACATGTATAACCTGTGAAATAAGAAGTTGATGCTTTTAGAAGAAAAAAATGACAAATCTTTAGACTAGTAAACAAAGACTCTAATTTATAAATTTAGAGATGAAAGTAGAGACATACAAATAAAATTCAGAAAACTAAAAGCATATAATGCAAAACCATGTATTTCAATGAAGTGGAAAACATAAAAGAAATGGATAGCCCTCTCTCTATATATATGACCTATTAAAATTAAAAAAAGATGAAATAAATAATTTAAACAGATCAATAGCCAGCATCAAGATTAATACAAAATCTCCCAATTAAAATGAGCCCAGGACTAGATGGATTGATGTCTGAGTTATTTTGACCAGATCTTTAAAGAACTAAATCCAATGCTACTCAATTTATTTGGGAAAAAAATGCAGGAATTATTCTTAGAAATTTTTATAAAGCTAATGTTTACCTGGTTCCAAAACAAAATAAAAATGCAATATATAAGTAAAATTAATATCAGCCTCCAAAATTGCCGAGTGATGAGTCAATTCCTAGTGAAGGATGGTTCTGTGCACTACCAATTCTGTATTTGTTTGCATTTTGTAATATACATCCGAACACAGACAATGAGAGAGACAAAGACAGACAGAGAGAGAAAAGGAGAGGGAGGGAAGGAGATTTTGAAATGTTCCTTATAGTAATTGATAAAACAGGCAAACTGTCAATAATGATATAGCAAATATGAATGTTTTGATTAAAAATTTAGATAACTGGATATTAGGAAAAAAACTTGGAATACCCACGAAACAACTTACAGTCCCTATGAAGCTCAAGAAGGAAGATCAAAATGTGGATGTTTTGATCCTATTTAGAAGAGGAAACAAAATAATCATGGGAGGTAGAGGGTGGGAGAGACTTGGGAGGAAGAGAGAAGGGGGAAAGGAAATAAGTGGGGGGCAGGAGCAGGTTTGGGAGGAGACAGAGGGGGGAGATGAACTGAACAGAAGTTTGTAGCAATGGGGGATGAGGAACTGGGAGTAGCCAACAGAAAGTCTCATATATCAGGAAAGCAAGAGGCTTCCAGGAACCAACTTGGATGATATTAGCTGAAATATCCAACAAAGGGGGGAGAGAACCGTAGAGACCATATCAAGAAATTAGGCATGGTCCCCTGTTGAGGGATCGGGACACCCACCCTTCTCAAAAATTGTAACCCAGAATTGCTCCTGTCTAAAGAAAATAAGGGGACAAAGAGTGGAGCAGAGACTGAAGAAAAAGCCATTCAGAGACTGCCCCACCTGGGACCCATCCCATATGCAGCTACCAAACCCAGTCACTGTTGCTGACAACAGCCTGACATAGCTATCCTTTGAGAGGCTCTGTCAGAGCCTTATGAATACAGATGTGGATGCTTGCAGCCAACCATTGGACTGAGCTTGGGGACCCCAATGGAGGAGTTAGGACTGAAGGAGATGAATGGGTTTGCAACCCCATAGGAAGAACAACAATATTAACCAACCAGACCCCTCCCCCAGAGCTCCCAGGGACTAAACTATCAACCAAAGAATAAACATGGAGGGACCCATGGCTCCAGCTACATATGTAGCAGAGGATGTCCTTATCTGGCATCAATGGAAGGGGAGGACGTTGGTCCTGTGAAAGCTTGATGCCCCAGTATAGAGGAATGCTAGGATGGTGAAGTGGGAGTGGGTGGGTCAATAGAGAAGCACCCCCATATAAGCAACGGAGAGGGAGATGAGATAGTGGGTTTTTAGAGGGGAAACCAGGAAGGGAGATAACATTTGAAATGTAAATAAATAAAATAACCAATAAAAAAATAAAAAGTAAATATTGATTAAAATGATCTTTACTACCAATAAACTCAACAACTAAAGAATACATATGATTTTCAGGAGCACATGAAACATTTACAAATTTGAATCATAAAAGATTGAATCATAGAGCAACTGTTTTAATAGAATGGGAAATAATAAAATTCAGCTGAAGTCAGTAACAGAAGGAAATAGAGTCTATATATCAATAAAATAACATCTTTCTAAATAGAAAAAAGAATCAAAGAAGAAATTAGAAAATTGAATTGCTTGTTATGTAGAAATTATAAAATATTGCATATCAAATTTGTTTTTGAGTTGGATCAGTGACCTTAAATGTACATTAAAAAGAGGGCATGGGAGAAAGCATTGGAATTAGATTTTAAAAATTACTAAAATGATAGGTATTTTTTCTTCAAAAGGAAAGTTTAAATGTAAGAAGATAATATATATAAAACTAAAATAAAATATACACTAGTAACAGTTAAAGTTAAAGGTTCTTTAAAAGGTTATACAATGTACAGGTCTTCAAAATATATTTTGAACCAAATGTGACAGGTAAATTCTTAACATTCATGTTTTAGAAAGAGTGTGGTGTCTTTTAGATTGTAGTGCCTTGACTTGTACATATGACCCAAAGTGACCTCCACATATAATACAGCTGACTTTGATTTGCTATGTAAAGATTTCTTATTTAAACTAATTTTATCCTCATAATCAAGCAATCAAGTCCCAGCCAATCATATATATCAAGAGAACTTCTAGCCAATCACCAACTGATATGATCATTCAAGACAAGTGCCAAGTACACCAAATCACATTGATTTTTATATTGCTTCCTTGCCTCTTGCTGTGTTAACTGCATATGTGTGAACTTATCTATACCTATTTACTTTGCTCAAGTAAATTATACTAAGTGTAACTGGTTCCAGTTGCTTCTCTTCTTTTTAATATGCTTAGAAACTTATCAGTATTGATATTGTTAACCAAGTTTCTATATTGATATGAATGAACAAGAACTAAACAGATAAGCCAATATAAAACATGCATTCTATTTAAGTAAATATTTCATAGAAAATGAAATACCTTTCTAAAAAATACAAAGGTGACCCATTTTCATAAGTAATAAGAAAATGGAAGTTAAAGTCACAGTGTGATAACATTCATCAAGGACAGCTAATATTTCATTATCTAATATCAGGAGTTGGTGATGACACACAGTAACATTCTTGTCACATTATGCTCAGTTCAGTGCTACTATAAAAGAACTTTGGAAAACAGCTAATCTTTATAGAGTAAAGGACATTTTATATTGATTGTTGTGGTGGCTGTGGTTACATACCAAACAGGAGTATGATGGCAATAAGATTTTATTCATTTCAAAACTAATTTAAGACTCCAGAGCTCTAAATAAGATAAAAGTTCATCAACAATAGAATAGGTTATTTATACAATATTGTAAATACTGACCCATCAAAGCACACTAATCAGCAAATAAATAAGTTTCAGTTTGACAATTTAATGTTGAATAACAAACAAAAAATACATACTTTATAATTTCTAGCTGCTCAATAGGAAGAAAAAGGCACTGGGGGACCAGGAGAGCAAGGTGTTCAATCTCTGAGGTCCTGGTAACATCATGAGTCTGACATAGTTTCACAGTGTTTGCTTTCTGATAAACAGTGAGCTGCACCATGACCTTCAGTGCTTGTCTCTGTTCAGCTCATGTCAATAATATTTTATCAAAGACTATTTTCTTGTACACACATTTGGATGTGTAAATTCGTTCTCAAAATATGAAGCTCCCACACATTGGATGGTGGACATCTGTTTTACGTCATTACTGAAAATAAGAAAAGCATCACTGTGCTTAAATTCGGTGGACATCTGCTTTGCATCATTACTAAGAAAAGCAAAGCATTGCTATGCTTATATTCAGTCTAAAGATCTTAAAATCAAAATGTGAGGGCATGTGCATCTGAAGGGCACCATCACTGGAAGAGTTGCTTGGATATTGCAGACCGAGCATATTTTGGGGCATCTGGTAAGCAGATAAGCAAAGTTTAGGTAGAAAGTCCTTCATGAAAATAATTTTTTAAATTATCTGTAGTATTTGTCCATGCAAAGGAGCTAATTCACCATTAGACTCTGAGGATACCGAGAATGACTTGTAAGTATAGTCATTCCCTGGTAACCATGTAAAAAATCTCTACAACCTTTCATGTATGTTAAACTCCATGGGCACACAAAGCCCCATGTAAAATGTTATCATAGTTTCATACATCCTGTGTATTAAAAATACTTCTATATTACTGTTAATGCCTAATATAATGTACACACAATGTAATCACAATGTATTGGGTAGTGAATAGGAGACAGAGTCTGTATTTATTCAAAATATATTAACATAATTTTAACTTTTTCAGAGACTTCTATATACATTTGATCATATCTACATGCATGTTATGAAACTCACTGCCACACAGAGATAACTGAATACAGATCATTCATGTGTTAGGAACTATTCACTTATAGCCAGGTGAGCTATTCAGTATAATTAAGATTTGCTGACTAAATTTGTATTATTAAGTTTAGATACAAGAAATGATATTTTGATATTTCTAGTTTTTTATTAGAACTTCTTTTAATCACTACTATAAACTGTAAATCAAACAATAGACAGTGCATGAGGACATTTACTAATGTACCACTAAAGTTAATGATATCTTAGGTTTGAATTGTATATACACTTTCAAAAGATATTACTATTCCTTCTTCTGATGTTCTGCTGATCACCTACCCAATGAGGAAAAAACTGAAGACCATTGACCAAAATAGCCAAGGCAAGAGCGTGCATGAACCTTTTGGAAAAGCTTGAAGTGTATGGATTATGACAATGCCATGTAAATATAAACAAACAATAATCTTGGAGGACATTGTAAAGAGAAATAAAATGGGATCCTCTAAAAATGTATACCCCCAAATAGACAAAACTTCCATTGTCTATCTGACTTGTCAACTCTACGGTCTCTTAGAGGTATTCAGTTTCCTGGCAAAAGGAAAGACTAGAGATTCTAAATGAAATCAAGAGAATTTACTTACCCCTTTCCATAATGGCAACTACCCATCAGACCCTGTAGAAGACATTGATGCATATGTTTCTGTAATAAACTGCCAAGAACTTGCCTAAGTACTGGTTCTCTCTAGAAATCACCAGGGAGTGGGAGGGGAAGGTGGGGTGGAGTGTATGCAGAGGCAAACTGTGGCTTTGCAAAAGTAAAAGTTGCTCAGGATTAATAATATTCACTCTCCTTGATTCTTAGTTATTCTGGGGCCAGTAGCTGATAGCTTCAGGCTAATTAACACCTGTTGCTTAAGGGAGCGAGAGATTAGGTAAATGATTGACTTTGAGTGCTTCCTTTACTAGCCAGACTGCCAGTAACCCTTTACTGGCCAGGGTGGTTAACTCCTTGTGAACCAGAGAGGAAGGAAAGTAAAAGAATTAAATCCTCTACACAGGCAGTTGTGTACAGAGAAACAAACATTCATATACACAAATTCTGGATAAGCCCAGCCACCTCTCTCAATAAACTTCATGAGTGTTCATGTATATTTACATGCATACACATATACCTACACACAAACATATACATTTGGATGGATGGATGGATGGAGCAGAGCTCCCCAAGCCAACTCCATTCTCTTTATTTCTTTTCTCTGGCCTTTTTATAGACAAAAGATCTTGTAAAATTACCTCATAGATAAAATGTTGCACAAAATGGGAGTTACGAAGGGATGTTGATATTATGTTCAAAGCAGTGTTTCATTCTGTAAGTAAGTTTCATATGACCTTGTCTTGTCATAGTGCACACCTGTGGCTTCACCCTTGAACTTGGATGTTTTTCCTTGAACACAAATTTATCCCAAGCCTATTTCTCTTTTGATTGTAATTATGAAAGCTTGTTCTGTTTCTTATTATGCAGCCTCTACTTACAATTATGAGGAGTGGGCACATTCTATTCTTGATTGTAAATTTATTACATCTTTCTAGCAAAACAACTAAAACTATCTCTTAAAACTTCCTAAGATAATTTGAATCCAATCAAGAACTCTATAAAATCATTATATCATCTAAACAGCATTAATTCATGAAAGTTCATCTTTATGCTGATCTGTAGGAAGTCTGCTCAATAGGGTGGACTGATGCCCAGGAATTGGTAGATTATGTAGTAGTGACAAAAAGGGCCTATCAATAGCAAGAAGCAATCCTGAAATGAAGTTTTGCAGAGCTCAACAATCTTAGACCATACAAAAAGGTGGGCCTCCTTCAGGAAGTCCACCTGCTAATCTTAGCCTTTCCTAGATGACTCCTGACAATAAACTTTCCACAGTTTTAGGATCTAGAGTGTCCTAAATAAGACCCTATCCTTCTCATTCCTAAAACATCCGGGCTCTGTTTATTGATTGCGGCTACTGATGAGAATGCATACAAATGGTATACCTCTTTGTGTAGCATTTGTGCCATTGCTGTAGGCCTCTCTTCCTTGGGCTGCAGTGACTTTACAGGGATTTAAAGAGACAACCTCCTCCCCTACTCCATTTATCTTAAGCTTACCTCCTCTGTGAAGCATGTATTAAAGACAGAAACATTCAAAAGCAATTTCATATACACAAAAAATTAGAATGTGACTACCAAAGGCACATGATCAGAAAAGATCTAAGAAGATCTGTGAAATTCTGCCTCAGACCAGTTATTGGCACAGAGAGCCTACCAGTGCCAGAAAGCAAACAAAAGCAGCAAATAAAATAGTGAAGCCTTTGGGAGAGAAAAAAATCTGATAAGCAATAGTAAAGCCTTCTTAGATCAAAATGTCCACCTACAGCAGAAACACAAAGAGTCCTCTATTAAGAGGCAGTGGTGGTGCATGCCTTTAATCCCAGTTCTTGGGAGGCAGAGGCAGGCTGATTTCTGAGTTCAAGGGCACCCTGGTCTACACAAAACCAAATTAAGTCAACTGCCTTAATGTTGATCAAAGAACTAATTAAATGTGAAGCAAGCTAGACTGCAAGAAGACTGTAGATGACAAAATGCAAAGATCAACAAGGAGACCGACAACCTAGACCACAGTGAAATTCTGGGCTAAAGAAGTACAATAATCAAAACAAGAAACTCCCCAATGGTGTTTAAAATGCATATTTGACCAACCATTCAAAAATGCCAATTTGATGGTACAAGAATTTTCAAAGAACAAAAAGTACCAAATAAAAGTAAGTGGAAAGAACTGTGGTACACCATCAAGCAAATCAATACATATTGTAGAAGTATAGAGGATATTTGAAGAATAATGACTAATTTTTTTTATATCTGATAATAGTTATGAATAGAAATATTCAAAACTCTAACATGAACTTAAAGCTTTTCCACACAAACCATTTTTATGATCAAGCTTTTATATAACAAGAAAAAAGGCATTCAAGCAATTCATAATGAGACTGTATTCAAATTAATTGTTAGAGAAACATTGAAGGCTGTGAGTGGGGTAATAAAAGTGAGAGAAGTAGAAGTGAGAGGGAGAGATACTAATCTCAAATCACAAATCTGATAAAATTTCTCTTCAAAAATTAAATGGGAAAAATGGATATTATATGCCCATAATTCCAACATTCAAGAAGGAGAAGCAGAATGGCTCCAACTCTAGGCAAGTCAAGTCCAGATAAGTGACTCCTGTCAAGAAAATTAAAACCAAACAATCAAAAAAAGGAGAAAAGGAAGAAAGAAATGGCAAAAAAAAGTCAGATAAAATCTCAAGAAATATGTCACCATTAGACATCTGCATTAAGCACATTAAGCAAAAACTTCAAATTAATCTTTTATTGTGAAATGAAATATTATGATAGCAACTTGAAGGGTTAAATAAAGTTGTGGATGCATACATAGCATTCAAAATGGGAATAAAAGCTGAAAATAAAGGCTAATATCTCTTAAGTTTTTTTCTTTTTATTTATTCTTCACTCACATAATACACCCTGACTGCACCCTCACCTTTCTCCATTCCTCTCAGTTCTTTTACCTACCCCCTTTCTCCCCCACATCTACTGCTTTTCCATTTCCCTTCAGAAAAAGCAAGCTTCCCAAGGATTTCAACCAAACATGGAATAAAACATGCAATCCAAGAGCAGGCAAAAAAAAAAAAAAAAAAAAAAAAAAAAAAAAAAAAAAACCAGAGACACTCCTACTTACACTGTTACAAGTTTCACAAAATCTTCAAGATGAACAATCTCAGCATGTATGCAAAGGGCCTAGTAGAGGCCTAGTAGAGCAGGCTTCATCAGTCTTTGTGAGCTGCTATGAGCCCTGCTTAGTTGATTCTGTGGGCAATGTTCTCCTGGTATCTGTCACCTATTTGGCTCCTACAGTTTTTCCTCTCCCTCTTCTGTGGGGCACTCAAACTTTGCTGAATGCTTGACTTTGCTTCTCTACATCAGCTGATGGAAGAAGCCTCTCTGATAACAATCAGGCTAGACATCAATACATGAACATAGCAGAATATAATTAAGGATCATTTTACTGATTCACTTTCTTTATTCCTTCCTTCCTTCCTTCCTTCCTTCCTTTCTTTTTCCTTTCTTTCTTTCTTTTTTTCTTTTGTATTGATTTTTTTATTATTATTTATGTTTAACCTTTTTTTTAACGGTCCCACCACTGAAGTCCTTGCCTGGAGATGGCTGGTTCAGCCTCCATATCCTTCATTATTAGGAGTTCTCACTAGTGTCACCCTCATAGGTTCCAGGAAGTTTACACTAGAAACTAGTACTAGATTTCCCATAAATGTCTCCCTATTCCAGTTGTTTCCACCTATACTCTCTCCCTGTGTTCCTCACTCCCTCACCTGATCTTTCTTGTTTCCATCCCCACCTGACCCAAGTCTACCCCTTAAGACTAAAGGGGATATACTAAATATAAAAAAGGAATTTCCAAGTCTATAACCAATATCAAATTAAACTGAGAGAAATTCAAAGAAATATCACTAAAATCAGGATCAAGAAAAGAATGTCACTGTCTCCATATCTATTCAATATAGTTCTTAAAGTTTTAACTAGAGCAATAAGGCAACTAATGGAGATCAAGGGGACACAGATTGAAAAGGAAGAAGTCAAAGTACAGTGATTTGCAGATTATATGATAGTGTGCAGAAGAAACCCCAAAAACTTGATCAAGAAACTACAGCTGATAAATACTTCAGTGAAGTGGCTGGATACAAAGTTAACAACATTTTTTACAATGTAGCCCTCCTGTATACAAATGACAGATAGAGAAAGAAGTCAGGGAAACAACACCATTCACAATAGCAAAAAATAATAAGAAAAAATAAGAAATCTTGGGGTAATCCATGCCAAGGAAGTGAAAGGCTTGTATGACAAAACTTCAAGTCTTTGAAGAAATTGAGGAAGATATCAGAAGGTGGAAAGATCTCCCATGCTCATGGAAAGGTAGAATTAACATAGTAAAAATGACCATTCTACCAAAGGCAATGTATAGATTGAACACAGTCTTCATCAATATTCCAACACAATTCTTTACAGACCTTCAAAGGACAGTACTCAATTTCATATTGAAAAGCAAAACCTCAGGATAGCTGAAACAATCTTGAACAATAAAAGAATTTCTAGATGTGTCACCATTCTTGATTTAAGCTGATGTATTGGACTAAAGACTCCATGGTATTGTCATAAACATAGATCAGTGGAATTTAATCAAAGGCCCAGTCATAAATCCAGATATTTATGGATACCTGACTTTTTAATAACAAAGTCAGAAATACATGAAGGAAAATAAAAACATCTTCAACAAGTGTTGCTTGTCTAACTGGATGTCTATATGTAGAATAATACAAATCAATCCAGATTGTGTAGGGTGGATAACCTTACACAGAACTCAAGTCCAAGTGGACCAAATACCTCAACATAAAACCAGATACACTGAACCTGATAGAAGAAATAGTAGGGAATGAACTTGAACATATTGGCACAGAAGACAAATTTCTAAACAGAACACAGGCACTAAAATCAACAAATAATAAATGGAACCCCATGAAACTAAAATGCTTCTATAAGGAAAAATGTAAAAGTAACTTTTATTCACCAGATTTAGTTGTCATTTTGGAAGATTATGGCTAAATAAGCTCACCCTTTCTTATTCTTTCTGATCTCTGGCTAGCTGATTCAACTCAGCTTTTCTGACAAAAACTTGTCTCTAAGCTGACTGATTCCATCTGGTTCTTCCAGCTTCTCATTGAATTGTTATGCTTTGCCTCAAACCAGATCTGGAAACTTGTTAAACTCCTTATTCTCTGGCTTCAAATGGCCTCTGCTGACCTTCACTGACCTGCATGAACTCACTACTAAACAAAATTCCACTGTACTGCACTCATTGCGTTAACTCCCAACTGACTTCCTGCCTGTTATTACATAGCCTCCCTTTCCTGTGTGTTCTCATGAGAGTTGGGTGTATCCTGTCTCAGACTCATTCTGTCAACTCTTTCTCTTATTTGTCACTTTGTCTGCCTCTCAATTAGATCTCACTTTCAAACATGGCCTCTTTCTTCTACAAACTAATTTTACCTTAAATATGTGTACTAAGTGTGTGTCTGTATTCTACCCAGAGGAATTAAAGGTGTATACTGTGTCTGCATTTCAGCCAGATTACACAGACCCAGGACTTTGAATGTGATTCCTTGCCATAGCAGCTGATTAAACTTCCTCTACAACAAAGGGCACTGTCAATTTGACAAAACAGCAGCCTGAAGAATGGAAAGAAGCTTTTCATTTACTCCATATCCAATAGAGGGCTGATATCCAAAATATATAAAGAGCTCAGGAAACTAGATATAAACAAACCAAATAATCTAATTAAATAAATTGGCATAGATCTAAATAGAGAATTCTCAGTAGAGGAATCTCAAATGGCTAAGAAACAATTAAAGAAATGTTCAGCATCTTTAGCCATGATGGAAATGCAAATCAAAAGTACATTGAGATTCTATCTTACACCTGTCAGATTGCCTAAGTCAATAGCACAAATGACAGCTAATGTTGGCAAACATAGGAAGCAAGGGAAGCACTCCTCCACTGCTAGTGGGAATACAAACTTGTACAACCATTATTGAAATCGGTAGAGTGGTTCTTTAGAAAATTGGGAATTGATCTACCTTAAATCCAGCTTTCTCATTCTTGGGCATATATCTTTGGCATCTTATCAAAAGGACATTTGCTCAACTATGTTCATACTGGTTTTATTCATAATAGCCAGCAACTATAAACAGCCTAGAAGAATGGATAATGAGTGGTACGTTTATCTTTGCAACTACTTTGCAACTCAAAACTTTAATAGGTCCATAATTTAAAATACTAGAGTATCTTAACTAATTATTATTTTATGCTTTTGGGGGCAAAAAACATGTCTCAAAATGATATGATTTGTGACACCATCAACTGATTAGATAAGGATGAAACTCCTGAAAGAGGGAAGCTCATATATCACTGATGTTGTCAATGTGCTATAAAAATTAATGACGATAATACCTGAGTGTTAAGTATGGTTTCCTTGCTATACACAAAGAAACTAGTTATAGAACATTGACAAAAATAAACAATAAAGAATAATATTTCACTATAAAAATTCACAATAATTATATATTACAGAAAACAATTAATCAAATATTAGAAATAAGTCCGTCTAGATAGATAGTTTCTCTAAAAGTAACATTGTAATGGTCAATCAGGGAGTTTGTCAAGACCATGTTTCCTAGTAAAGTGAAAAACTAGACCCATTAAGTCTCACTAATATGATGTCTAAACCTGAGGGGAACAAGAATGGCAATGAACATGCCAAAGTGGAAGGTGTGTGTATGTGTGTGTGTGTGTGTGTGTGTGTGTGTTTTAACAAAATTCAAAATGTTCAATTTTACTGATAAAGAATTGGAAGCCAGGTACTGGGGTGAAAGCCTGCTAGCTTGAGAGGCAAAGAAAGCACCCAACTTACCTTTCTCCTCAGGTAGTGTCCCAAGAGGAAGTTCTCCTTTTTCAAACTAAATGTCTTTCCCTTCTACTTTATATGGGTCTCTCTATCTGTTCTCCTAACTCCCTCTTACCCTCTATGTTTTTTTCTATGTTTATTCCCCGTCAATTGTTTGTTCTGCTTCTTGACATATTGTTGACTTTATTTTAAGCAGTTTAAAATATTCAAGCAGAAAGTTCTTGTATTAAAAGTGTGGGAGCCATGGCTCCAGCTGCATATGTAGCAGAGGATGGTCTTGTGGGATATCAATGAGAGGAGAGGCCCTTGGTTTCATGAAGGCTTAATTTCCCAGTGTAGGGGAATGCCAGCATGGGGAAATGAGAGCAGGGAGGATGGGATGGGGTGTTTTGGGAGGGGATAAAATTTGCAATGTAAATTTTAAAAAATCTAATAAAAAACAAAAACAACAACTGTGGGGAGCCGTGAATCTTGAGAGGCATTCACCATGGCAGGATGGCACCTACTTCTGCTGTTAACTCCTAGTGGACAACTGTTTGCGCATGTGCGTGGAGTGAAAAGGACGCCATGTCACGGCCCATCCCGGGGCGTTACATAGGGTGATGAGCGAACAGCCAATCATGAGCGGACACACCAAGCTGTGGGCAGATACGCCGCACTGTGGTGTATATAAGCAGTGCAGATTTTGGGCTCGACCCTCTTTTCCCTATGGATGGAGACAATAAACAGTTGCTGCAGAAGGAACCTAGTGTGTCCGCATGTCTTCTTCCCGGCGAGACGACTGCGCGGGCTACAAACAACAAAGAATCCAGGAGATGGTTAAACATGGTTCCAGAACAATGAATCAATAGAGATGTAATAACAAACAACAAAAGCAACAAAATGATGGACATACACACTATTTAATAACTCCTAATATTAACTGTAACTGGGAGTAGATTTTAATATTTTAAATTTTTGAGTGTGTTGTTTATTTCCTATTTGGGGTTTGAGATGTGAACTCCCAGCCACTGCTGCACATTCCGGCTATCTGGTAACTACTCTGCCATCATGGATTCTAACCTCTGGAACCATAAGCCCCAAATAAACTCCTTCCCTATTAAAAAAAAAAAAAAAGAATTGAAAAATCAGTTTTTAAAAATCCCTATTTGTACATAATCCTATTTTTTTAATAAGGTGAAGGAAGTTACAACAAAGTAATGAAATGGAGACTTTGGAATTATTGAGGGTTTCATTGTCCTCAGGTTTCTGTTGCTATCCTGTTTCACATTACTATGGAAAATGGCCAGTTTGAGTTTTATGATTGTAACTAAAGGTTAAATATAACAGTGAAAAAAATAAAAATAAAAATAAAAATAAAAGTGTATCCTAGGGCTGAGCCACACCACAAGTTCGAAAAGGTTTTTCCAGTAAATAACACAATCTTGGGTTCATAGTGTGATCAAATTTTCTGCAACAAGAAGAGTTCCAACCCTAGACAAAGAACTACAGGCAACTAAAGAATGCTGGTAATGGGAGAAATAATGTTCCCTAGGAAAGAACACACCAATTACTTATCCAGTACTAAATGGGCAGTCCTGAAAAACATCTACATGTGTCTACATCTCTACATGCATGTAACAATTAGTGAAAAAAGAAGACATGGGGTTGAAAGAGAGCAAGAAGATGTATGTAGAAGAATTTGGAGAGAGAAAAGATAAGTAGGAAATTATATGATGATATTATAATTTAAAACATAAAAGAAATAATTTTTAAATTACTGTAAAATATAAATTAAGTAACTCTTCAAATTAACAAACATTATTCAACTATATTCCATCCTAAATAGTAAGCAAAGATAAACAAAATGGGCTATGCCACTATTGAATGATGTGGACATTATACCCAAAAATGTAAAAAACAAAACAAAACAAAACAAACAAACAAACAAGCAAACAAACAAAACACTAGGGAAACTGTTCCATTTGTAAGAAGACTTACTGTGAAACCATGAGTACATGAGTTGGATCCCTCAAGTGAATGGAGATATCCCGATCCAGGGTGCTCACTGGTAACAAACCTTGCTTAAGCAGTAAGCTTTAAATTCAATTCAATTTAAAATGAAAGATTGACTCAAAACCAAAATAAAAGAGGGGAAAATCAATAGAGAAACACATCTGACATCCTACCCTGGCTTCCACCTGTGCATATATTATATAAGACATAGGGGACACACACAGGGTTCAAAATAATAAATGACAAGAACATTATACATTGTTAAATTGTCTCATATAGTAAGATAACATAAAACTTATAAACATGTCAGTAGTATGCTATCAAAATAATAAATGAAATATTAATGAAGTAAACCCAGAATAAAAGAAGAGAATATTTCTGTAGTAATACTTGGAAACTTGGCTCACTAAACTCCCAGTACAAGATAAAATCATCAGACACATGAGAAATAGAATCTTGAAAATATAACACTAGAAATCAAATAGATTGAACATATTTGTGGAATAGTCTACCCAACAACATAGTGTATATGCATTCATCTGTAACACATAAGAGGTATTTTCCAGGAAAGATGTTGTTGTTGAACTGCAACAAAAACATCAGTTGATACAAAAACGAGAGTTTTTTTTATATCTCAAAATTAGAATCAATAAAGTATTTTCTCACAAGTTCATAAAATGAAGCTGGAAACCACTAACAGAAATAAAACTATCATGTCACTGCTCTGGTAGCATTTCTGGTTTTACTCTCAAGAAACAAGGCAAAAAGTAATCTAAATACTTTTTAGTGATATCCCACTTCCTGGTTACCCCTCCACCCACCCTCTATCCCACATCCACCCTCTCCTTTGCCTGTATGAGGGTGCTTTCCCCAAACACCCACACTCTCTGACTCCCACTTCAACATCCCCCTACACTGGGTCATCAAACCTCCCCAAAAGGAAGGGCCTCCCCTCCCATTGCTGTCAGGTTAGGCAATCCTCTCCTATGTATGTATCTGGAGCCATGGATCCCTCCAGGTACACTCCTTGGTTGGTGGTCTAGACTCTGGGAAAACGGGGTGATCAGGCCAACTTATGTTGTTCTTCTAATGGGGTTGTTATCTCCCTCTGCTTCTCCAGTTCTTCTGCTAGCTCCCTAACCAGGTGCCCTGAGCTCAGTCTAACATGTCTTATAAGAGTATGTCACATTCAGCAAACTCTAACAAGTACAATAAAGAAATCTGATTTAACAATAAATTTTGAAATGAAGCAGGATAGAAATCAACACAAGATGAGTTATATTTACTAACAATGTAAATCTAAACTAGAAGTTATGAAAATAATTCCATTTATAATAGCATAAAAACAAAATATTCTCTGATTAACCAAGATAGTGAAAGAGTTAAAAGATGAAAACTCAAAACATGGGCAAAAATACTGCTCCCCCAAAATAAAGATATGTGGATGAATGGAGATCCATCCTGTCTTCTTAAATCAGGCAACTTAATATTTTTAAGAGGTCAGAGCTACTTGATAAACAATGGGTTTGATCAAATATTTAGCAAAATCCCAATACTGTTTTTGACAAAAAGTAGAAAATTGGATCATAAGATTTGATCTTAAGGCCCTCTCCATGATTTTAAGAAGCTTAGAAAAGAAGATAAAACTCATTAGCTAATACTTCTTTTCAAAACTTACTGCAAAACTACAATGATCAAAGTAATTTTCAGTGGCATCAGAATGTCACATAGGTAAAGAGAACACAGTAGAGAGATCAGAGGTGACACCTTTACACTTACGACAGATGATTTTGATAAGGGTGCCAATACCATTCAGTGGAGAAAAGTTCCTTTTAAAAACTAGTGCAAGGAGAATTGACTACACACATGCAAAATAATGAAGCTGGACACTTACCCAATACCTTACAAGAAAGTGAACTCCAAATTGATGAAAGTCCAAGTAAAAGGCTGAAAAGTATAAACACTTTAAAAGAAAAGTTAGGGGGAAACTTGATAAGCTAGACATGTCAATAACTTCTTGGATAAGAAATACAAAAGACCAAGAGCAAAAGAAAATACAGACAAACTGGCCTTAATGAAAGTTAAAAATTATGCATCTAAAAACATTATCAACAGAATAAAAAGGTCTCCCAGCATAAAGAATGGGAGAAAGTATTTGCAACACATATATGTATAAGATTGTAGAGAACCTAATATATGATAGATGATAACGATTTATTTCAAAATGTGCAAGGGATTTGAACAGATATTTCCCCAAAGAGTGTATGCAAATAGTTAACAAACATTAAAAGGTTATAAACATCACTATTTTTTAGAGAGACACAAAACAAAGTATAATAAAAAGATAGATATTATTTAAAACCACACTAAGATAACATTTCATACCCACTTAGAAGGCTTCTGTCACAGCAATAGCAAAAGAGAGTGCTGGAGAAGGTGGATAGAAATGGGAGTTTGTTGTTTATAGTGTCATGTATATATATATATATATATATATATAT
>NW_022196900.1:36086363-36089218 GCF_008632895.1 Mastomys coucha | reverse complement strand
ACATATATATGTATATATATACATTTGTTTATAGTGTTATAGCACACTATAAACAAAAAATGTGAAACTGTATACCTCTTTAGAAAACAATATGGCTGCTCCTCCAGAATTTAGAAAATAATGATCTGGTCTAGAAATCCCACTTCTGGATACATGCCCACAATATTGAAAGCAGTGCCTTTAAGTGGAATTTGTTCACATCATTATTCACATGAGCCAAAATGCATCGCCAAACCAAATAATTAACAGTGGGTAGACAGCTAAGCAAAATGTTGTAAGTGTATTATTCATTCTCAAGGAGGACTGGAATTCTGGCATATACGACAACATGGATGAGTCTTACAGACATTACACTTACTGAAATAACCTAATTTCAAAAATGTAATTTTAAAAACACCAAACTCTTAGATTAACCAGAGAGTAGAAGGTTATCTTCTCACAAAATAAAAACAAAGAAAAAATGAAGAGTTATCAATGTTATGAATATATAAATACTGTTGATCACAATATTTAAAAGTGGACTAGACACTAGATTCTCTGATCCAAATAATGATGAGAGAAAGAGAGAGAGAGAGAGAGAGAGAGAGAGAGAGAGAGAGAAAGAGCAGTCTGAGTCAGTCAGAGCCAGGTTGAGTCCATGGAGTAGCTGAAAATCGACAGTTTTGGAGACTAGGTCTAGGTTTCTGTTCTCCAGAACTGAAAAAGTCCAAAACAAATCAATTCCAGGAAAAATCCCACCCCTCATACATAGCCAGTTAGGAGCTGTAGAAGTTGCCCTACCTAGCTTTAGCAAAAGTTCCCAAAATCCCCCAGAGCCTTAACCAGTAACAAAAACACCCATATCCCTGGAGATACAGCAAGCCAATCATGAGAAAGGAAGGTAAAAGTCACTCCTACCCTAACAGGCTTTAAACTGATCCTGTTAGATCCACACCTCTGTAAATCATACACCATTCCATCCCGATGTATGATGGACCCCTGCAGGCAGGTTCTCTGCAGATGCTCTTTGCTTTCACATATCGTTTGAATCTGGGGTTTCTATCTTCCCAAATCATGGACCTTACAGTAAGAATTCAGTTAGTATAGGTTCAATATTTAACTTTATCATTCATTAAATGTAATTGATTTAACAATTTCTGAATCTTTAGGTTATTTTTTAATTCATAAGATAGATATGAAATTGCTTACCATTAAAACTTACAGTAAAATTTAGAAGTAATACATACAATGTGATAACAGTTGCCATTTGTAGAGGATTTAAAATTGATGTTAATAATATTCTGTATTTTTACTTTCTCATTGAAAGGTTACTCAAGACAAACAAAAGAAAAGAATAGAAGAAAGACATCTTTCATCAACAAATATCAGGCCGGGCAGTGGTGGCGCATGCCTTTAATCCCAGCACTTGGGAGGCAGAGGCAGGTGGATTTCTGAGTTCAAGGCCAGCCTGGTCTACAGAGTGAGTTCCAGGACAGCCAGGGCTACACAGAGAAACCCTGTCTCCAAAAACAAAAAACAAAAAACAAACAAACAAATATCATATAATAAATTCTCTTCTCTTTTATTGACTACATTTTTTAAAACTTTTATTGCATTATGATGAGAAAAGTTACATGATTTCAAGTTATCAGAATTTGTTAACATTTAAAAACATATTTTAATTAAATATAATTAACTCACATTCTTGCTTCCCCTTTGTTCCACTGCTCATCCTATAGACCCCCCTTCAATACCTACAATCTCTTTTTTGTCATATTCCTTAAAAATTATAAAATATTATAACAATAAAAATAAGTATTATAAAAGTTGTTTGATATAAAACAACAATCAGTTTAACAGTCTTATGTAGATGCTCATCTACAGCAATAGTGAAAATACATTTCTCTCGATATAAATTTTAAATAACTCCAAACATAATAGCTGTATACAAAAAATAATACATCACTACTAGTATTTTCTTAAATGAACATGAATATATAAAGTCTTTATGTTTGTTTTGTATTTAGTAGAGTTTAAAATCTTGCCTCTTACTGTGGTACAAGCCCAAAATAAGAACAATTTTTAGACATTGTTTCATTGTAATAAGGCTGTATTTCAATGACCCTCACATCACCAAAGGATTTTACCTCCATCATAGCTAAGTTGAGAGTTGATAGTTCTGCTGCACCAAGAAATGAATTGTAGGCTCGATTTTTGGATACAGACTTCCTGCTATGGTCAAAGCTATTTAACTTGAGTGAGTGACTTCATTCTCAGCACACAGAGAACAGATTACATTCATTTAAGAAAAGGTATAGGTATTAAGATGGTCTATCCATAAAGTCATTCACCAACTGTTTCAATGAACAATGGTTCTGCTTGGAGGGTGGCACAGACATTAGGTGCGGGTAAGAATTTGGTTCATTATATGTGATAATTTGGAAAAGCATTCATCTCCATTCATCTCAGAGAAAGAGTAACTTATAAAGTCCTATTCTTCAAACTTGATACAAGAGTTACAAATGTCAAGTAAAGCATTCAGTTTCACTTTGTTGTTCTTTTACAAGCCACCTCCCTAGTTAATAGTCTATCTTTCTTTTGGGTATATAAATACTTTTGAAACATATTGAAGCTGTTCGGAAAACCATAGTATAGTGTAAAAACATGAAATAAACAATACTACTAATAGAGAGGCTGAGATAGGAGAAGCAAGATTTGAAGGCCCTTATGTTGTACACAGCAAGACACTGTCACAAACAAACAAGCTGACCATGTATATAGATTGTACAATGTTGGACCTATTTCTCGAATTACCAAAGTAGAGAGATCATTAGATGACAATCAACAAATTTCCAATTCCTCATATTATTGGATTT
>NW_022196900.1:36077185-36085545 GCF_008632895.1 Mastomys coucha | reverse complement strand
TTCTAGCTCTTTACCTGTGTTCTCCTGTATTTCTTTGAGGGTGCTATTTATGTCCTTCTTAAGGTCTTATATCATCATCATGATAAGTGATTTCATATCTGAATCTTGTGTTTCCAATGTGATTGTGTGTCAGGACTTGCTATGGTGGAAGAATTGGGTTCTGATGATGGCAAGTGACCTTGGTTTGTGTTGTTTATTTTCTTTCTTTTTTTTTTCCTTGAAACTTTTGAATGGCACTACTAACAATTTGTCATTTTGGAAATCCTGGCTTTTTAACACTCCTTTTTCTCCCAGGATTGTCAAAACTTCAGCATGGTGGTTTCAGAACTGGTTTAGAGGCCTGGAGAGGTGGCTCAGCTGATAGAGTTATTTGCCCAGCATGCATGAAGCACTGGGTTCACTTTCCACCACTGTACAAACTGGGTGTGGTAGCATGTATCTTCAGCTCCAGCACTTGGGAGCTAGAGGCAGGAGGAACAGAAGTTCATTGTCATCCTTGAGATTTCAGTTCAACCAGAGGTATCAGAGACCCTGTCTCTGATTCTGGGTGTGTCAGAGTGCCAGGGATTGGAGCTTCCTCTGGGTGTTGTGGGACTGGCTGCAGAGCTTGAGCCCAAGATCTACTCTCTGATCCTGGGTATGTCAGTGTACCTGGGAGTGGAGCTTCCTCCGTGTTGTTTATTTTCTTACACTTGCCCCTCACCATTTGGTTAACTCTAGTGCTACCTGCCCTTGCTAAATCTGACTGGAGCCTGTCCTTCCTGTGATCCTGGTTGTGTCAGAACTCCTCAGAGTCAAGCTGCCTCTGTGATCCTGTGGTTCTGGGTTCCTGGGATCCTGCGCTTGTTAGATCACCTGGAAGTGTGGCTTTCTCTGTGTGTTGTGAGACTGGCTGCAGAGCTTGTGCCCAAGGTCTGTTCAGAACACTAACCCAGACAGACCCAGAAGGAACCGGAATCACTAGGCTGACTGAATTCCTAAGTGCCTGATCCCACTGGTCCCAGTTACTCCCAGTGTTGGGAGAGATGTTGGTTCCTGCTTACCTCTGATCCTGGGTGTGTCAGAGCACCTGGGAGTGGAGTTTCCTCTGGGTGTTGTCTACAAGACATTTTTAAGATCAAAAAGAATAAGTATTTCTGCAATGCCACATAGGAACTGTTCTACTGATTGTTGCCTCATTGAATACTATAAGTTAATTACTGTGAAATAGACTTCGCTGTGCCATGTTGGTGTTTGTATAGTACTGTGTGCTACAGCTATTAACTGATGTCCTTACAATCTCTCTGGGGAAGAGGCTATTGCAGCTTTCCTGGAGTACTAATAGAACTTGCTGAAGGGCATTCTGTAATGAGAACAATAAAGGTTATAAGAGTTATGAAGAATGGCAAGATGGAAATGTGGAAATCAAAGGCCTAGTTCGAGCTCTATTCTTCATAATTCAGACAAGTCACAAAATTCCCTTGATCCTCACTTCCCCCAAGTAAATAATAATAATAATAATAATAATAATAATAATAATAATAATAATAAAAAGGATTTATAAAGTGCTTAGAGACCTCAGTGCTAGGATTATGACAGTTTAGGAATTCTATCTTTAGAATATGGATCTTTGCTATTCAGATGGTGTGTGGACAGTCATATGAAACATCCTGGACTCTGTTCACCAGATTGGAACAAAACCAGTTAGGTTAATTTCATACCAGGCATTTCTGCTTAGCTGAGGAGGAAATGAGGAGGTAAACTTGCTAGTACTTTCCTTAAATGAACTCTGTTAATAGCAAGTCAATTATAGTAATAAAGGGCAGAATGTGAAAAGTAGATGGGACATCTCTGTAGGGACTGCCCTAACCTAGGTAAAGAACAAAGTGCCCTCACTGTAGTAAAGGATTTTACTGGGCACGAGACTACAGGTCTTAGAACTCTGATAAACTCAGGGATAACTTAAACTCCAAAAAGGGTGCCCCCTCAGCTCTGCCAGTAAGAGGAGACCACTCCAAGCCTCTTGTGTATTGGACTTCCCACATGTTTCAACATTCACCCATAATGATTGTATACCTAGATGGGATTCCTGTGAAAAGCCTAGCAGATATGGGTTCAGGTGTTACCATTGTCACTGAAAATAAGGTCTTGAAGTTCACTCACTGGAAGTTGAAACCCAGCCCTTCCATTAGGGGCTTTGGAGACCAGCAAACCACCAGGATGACAGTGTGTCCTATACATTGGGAGGATTTAGATGACAACCAGGGATCTGTCACACTCATTGTCACTGATATCCCTTGCATACTTTGGGGCAGGGACATATTAGAGGCCATGAGTGCAGTCTTTTCAAAGGATGATCTGGCCTTCCTTGATAATATCATGGAACATGAACAACTTGACCTAACAGATGGCCTAAAAGGAGATCACTCCCAATTCTAAGACCTTGCTTCACCTAAACAACCTCATCTTTGATGATCAAGCATTAAGCCTTGCCTATAAGCATTGGGCTTTCCTACTTCCATTGGTAAGGTGGGGAGAACCCCTAACATCACAATGGCAGTCCCTTACTTCCTTACTGACACAGGGGTAAGGATATGTATATGTTTTTCCTCAGACTGCACACCACCATGATGGGTGCTAGTATGGAACATCCGGCCAGACATGGAAAAGGAGGACCAGGGATGAAGCCTCCTCCCCCTCACACCTTCTAGCTGAGGAGGTGGCACTTGTCAGAGATATGTCTCTACTTGCCTGTGATCCTTGCTTTTATGCCATTTGCCTTACATCTTATTAAGTGCAAAATATTTCCCAGGCCTATGAACAACTGGCCTATTACATTAAGGGGGTGTAACAAATTGAAAACATTTTCCTACTCAGAGAAAGTATATCCAAGCTCAATGAGACCAGGGTATCTGTTCTTGCCTTTGATACAGGATTTGTGGAAAAAGGGTTGGAATGACATAAAAAGGTTTTTTTTTTTTTTTACTCCTCCTGGATAGTGCCTTAAACTACAGCGGGAGGCATTATAATAATAAAATTGTGTTGCTTAAGTGTCTTGTATAGCACATCTCTTGGCAAAGCTTTATCAACAAATCTATGCTTCAAGTACTAGTGGCTCTTGAGCATCCAGACCACAACCTGCCCGAAGAGGTGATTAAATGTTGCCTCACAGAAATTCCAGAGGTCTCTGTTTAAGTTCCCTCCTTACACCCTGATATGCCCTCTGGGGAGGCTGTCCTTTGAGGGCTGGTAGTCAATGACAGGTAAGAACCTGCTTGGCAGGTCAACCTAAGACAGGCACCATCCACTATACTGGAGGCCACCTGAGGTGGGATCAACAAGGCTGGAGCAAAGAACTCTGACTCCCACTGGACTATTAAGAATAAAATCAAAAGGGTGGAAAAACAGGAAGAACTTAGCCAAGCAGGCCCAGCCATGATGCTGGCATATGTGCAGCTGGTACTTCCTTCGTGAACCAACCTAGAATCTGTCAGCATGGCTAGAGACTGCTGATGCTGAATCAGGTAATGAAATGAGCCATTGAGAAAAATACAATGCCACATCTGGCTTCTTGAGATCCAGTGAGATGCTGAGAGGGGTCTATAAACATTTGCTCAGTTCCTGCAATAAACAAGTCTGGTTTTGCCACTTGCCAGACTCCAGAAGTCTGTGTAGTTGACTCTGTACTTTCTTACCCCTGCCCCCAAGAGTCTTGGTCAGGATCTCAAGCAATAAATGTCTCCTTAGAAAAATAAAATACATAGAAAGAAATGACAGAATACGGCATATTCTTAAAAACACTACTTAGATGCACACCTGTGGTAAGTACTAAGTTCTCATCATATTGAGGTAGTATAATAAAAGTAGGGTCAGTTAACTTGTGAAAGCCCCTCAGATTCACACCATCTACTTAGTCCTCTGATTCTGTTGTGTGTCATTTCCATTCTATCTGTAGTAAAAAGGACCCTTTTAAAACTCAAGACTGCTACAATATTTTTCATTCTATTATAGAAGGTAGGCATAACCCTTAAACATTTTTTTGTTTCTTGACTCATCCAAGAACATTCCTTGCATACATCTGTTCTTGTCTTTAGGCACAGAATGAAATCTCAGCATTTAAATCGTCAGAGGTTGATTGGAAAGGAACTGAAGCTATAAATATGGATTTTTAGAACCCAGAGCATATTCAGAGAGTTTCTGTTAACAGAAGCAAGAAAGAAGGTTTCATTATTATACCAGTAGCAAGAGAATGGGTGATAATAATAATAAAATAGTGAACAATATAGTCAGGTACTCACTGGGGCTTGAATATCAACTTCATAGTCACTTTTTGATGTTACAGAAAGACTTTCCTTTATCACAATCATAAAAACTAAAGAGCATAGGGGAAGCTCATCTTTGGGGAAAATAAGCTAATCACGACACCTTATATGCATTTTTGATGCTTTCATTCAGTGTGAAGGTTAGATATGAACATGAACTTACAGTTTTCAATGAGTGGACAGTGAGAGAGTAGAGGCAGGATAGTACGTAAAGCCCCGCAGGAATTCTGAATGGATATAAAGAAGATGTATAAGATTATGTTAGATGACCTTACTGAGATAATACTGGAACCCAGGGTGGACATATATTTTCTGTAATTGAAACTTGTCTAAGGAAAAATTACCTTTGTTAGGAATAATCCATAAGAGGTTGATTAACCTCTGGGAAAGGATACTAAGTTGGTGAAGAATGCAAGAAAAAGGACTGGGGAAAGTATGGGTTAGAATTCAATTAAGGTTCCTTCATCTTTATATGCTTTAGAAGTTAACTTATTTCATGAAAAATAACTCATTTTTACATATTTAGAGAAATACACCTATTTTCCTTAGTTGGTTCCAAACAGCTTCAAAGCTGTCTTACCAATCTATCAGTAAAGTATCTTAATTGCTATCACAATTGAACAAGTTACTTTTCATTTATTTGGAGGTCATAATATACTTTTATGGATATTTTTATTTATATACTTATGAAATGATGACAAAATAAGATATCAGACCAGATATTATAACTTAATAAAAATTACCACTGATACTTTCAAGTATGTTTCAAGAAAGTTGCTGTGTGATTGAGGGTGATGTGGTGAATGAGAGAAGTAAACTAAACTCTCTCACAAAGAAATAGAAGAGAAATTTGGAAAGTCACAAAAGTGGTAAGATAGCTGCAGAGTATGAGAAAACAAAAGGACAACTCAGGGAAACGGAGCCAGAGCAAAGCTCCAGGCATTTACTGGATGCAGGGCAGAAACCTCAGCACTATGGTGAGACAGAAGCTTCTTTTACTGCTCAGGATCATTGTGTCTATTGTGTGTCTGTATTTGTGTGTGTGTGTTGTATGTGAATGTGTGTTTACTTTAAGGTTAACTTTCAATTTATATGAATAATTGTATTGAAACTTCAATGAGGTTTGTGTTGAACCTATAGATTGCTTTTAGTAGGATGTCTATTTCCACAATATTAGTCTTATTGAATATCCATGACCATGGAAGGTCTTTCAATCTTCTGATATCTTCTTCAATTTCTGTCATCACTGTTCCAAAGTTTTTATTTTACAAGCATTTTACTGTCTTGATTAGTTTTATTCCAGGATATTGTTTGAGTCTATTGTGAAAGTGTTTGTTCCCCATGCTTCTTTCTTGGTATGTCTGCCATTTGTATATAAGGATTCTATTTTTGTATTAATTATATCCTGATAGTTTTCTAATTGTATTTATTAGGTAACTTTATCACCTTTTGTGCCCAGTTATCTCTCTCACACATTCTCTCTCACCCGCCCCGCCTCTGTTTTGTTTTTGTTTTCAAACAGGGTGTTTCTGTATAACAGTGCTTGCTGTCCTAGAACTTTCTTTATAGATCAAGCTGACTTCTAACTCACACCTACTACAACCAGGCCACACCTCTTAATAGTGCCACTCCCTGGGCTAATCATATTCAAACGACTACATTGTCTATCTCTGAGATTTTTGAATTACATAGTGACTGGCATGGCAAGATATGCTCACTGGTACAATAATAGAAGGAGTATTATAATAGAGATCAAGCACTTTCTAATGGAATTTAAGTCATGTTCCACGAGATAGATCTCATACCTGGCACTGATTTGGTGGCCAAAACCCTGTATCTAGATAGTGTATAGGTTCTCGGAAAGAACTTCCTACTGTCTTTCTGGTAAGTGGAAATGGTATTAAACCAACTATTAATGACTTTCTACTATACTTATAGATTAATGAATCCCTCAGCTCTCATCTGAGAAGCTTCTTCTTGAAGTAGACAACAATGCAATTATCATAGAGATCCACAATTGGTCAATGTGCAGAATAAGAGACTATAGAGTGCTTAGCCCTAAATGAAATCTCTATACCACACTTCTCACCCTAAGGCTCAAGGATTGCAGCAGAAGAGTGGGAAGAAAGATTATAATAACCAGAGGTTGTCGATAACTACAAGGTAATAATATTTTCCAGACAAAATAAAGTAGTCCTACAAAATAACTTATTGAAGGTATAACAGACTGTACAATGCCTGTATGGCTCAAGCCAGACAAAATTCTGATATGAATCAGAGAAGCTGACATGAGGGAACCCCTAGCTTATGTGCTATTAGTAATTGGTCGCTGAAAAGAAAAGAAATCACCTTATTTAAGAATGTGACCACTCAGGTTGATCAAGCTTCATGTCATGATCCCATACCCAAGAGCATTTGGGGAGCACAGATTGGAAACAATCATTAAAAAAAATTAAACATGAACTTGGTTAGATAAAGAAATAGCTATGGATCTGGGAAGAGTTTTGAGTGACTAAGAAAAAATACATGTTATGGGGTTTTCAAAAAATAAATAAAATTATTTTTTAAAAAAGATAAACCAGTTAGCCGGTACCCTTGGTGAAAAGATTGTCAATTCTGTCTATGGGAAAAGCTCAAAGTTATTGCACACTCAATTTCACTAGAGTTCAGGTGTAGCTTTTATTAAGACAATGATGCCTGTGTAGGACAGGTCAGTAGTAGAAAAAAGTTCCATTTTGTTGCTATCTTTGGATTTTGAAAATCTGGAATTTAAAACAGCTTCAGTCACAATTCAAGAAATCTGGAGCCTTTTCTCATAGCTAGATTGCTAGAAATGGCTGGTGGGAGGCAATGACAGAGAATGTGAGAACTGGAGAGATATTAAGGTATAAGGAGTCTCAGACACTGAAATTTACACAAAGAGGTGTGCCTTTGCAGTATAATGAGATAATGACCTCATTCGCTCCAAAGAATTTTGGAGGTAGAGAGTTCTGAGCCTAACCTTATCCTCTGTAGCACCTAGCTGCTACATGACTCATAGTTGTAGAGAAAGAGGATTTCATAGTTCCAGTGAAATCTTTGACAATAACTGCCTCATCCCTCTTGCAACGTGTTTTAAGCTGCAGAAGGATTGCAAAATTTGAACAGTAGACTGTCTGTAGAGATATAAATGAACATGGGACTTCATATGCAAATGGACATATGACTGTCTACTCAGATATGAGTGGGCATAGGAAGACCTACAAAGATATCATTGAACACATGACCACCTAAACAGGTATCACTAGACACAGGACTGACTTATATATATCAATGTACACAGGACCATATGTACAAATATCAAGCACATTATATATAGATGCAGGACCTGTACAAAAAACAGTGGACACAGGACCACCTCTACAAATACCAGTGGACACAGGACTCTCTGTATAGATATCAATGGACACAGAAGTACCTACATAATATCAATGGATACAGGACTGCTTACACAAATATCAATGGACAGAGCATCTTCTGAATAGATATCACTGCTGTAATTTCTTCTTCTACATCAACTTCATTTGGAAAAGACCCCCGAATAGAACATTAGCCACTCCAAACACATACACTGAGGAGTCTTGGGATGTTGAAAAAATTATCCAACCCATAGTCTACAAAGCTAAATGTACTCTTCAGAATCCCCAGGCATCAAAAGAAGGGAGCTACCAAACTGAAGGTCCCTCATGGTTTCATCTGACACTTGTTAAGTATGGGATCAGTAGTACCGTGAAAAGTCATGGGAAGGGCAAGATTTTACAAACACCTCTCATTTTTTCCTACCTTCAACCTTGCAGCTACCAGGCAGACCAGAATAATAATTTATTGTGTCTTATTAGACTTTAGTGGAATAAATATTGAAGTCAATAACAAGAGAATAAACCAGCAAACCTATGTATATATCTTTGCAGACAGAAATAGCACTATGGTTCATTTAAAAAAAAATAGTTAGAAGCCGGGCGGTGGTGGCATACGCCTTTAATCCCAGCACTTGGGAGGCAGAGGCAGGTGGATTTCTGA
>NW_022196900.1:36072436-36077093 GCF_008632895.1 Mastomys coucha | reverse complement strand
ATCCCTAGAATTGAATAAAAATGAAAGCACAATTTATCATAACCCTTTTCATAAAACAAATCAATTTAGAGAGAAAATTTATAGCTATGAGAGATAACTCTAAAACATTTGATGGAGCTCATATAAATAACTTGATGTACCTAGAGGTCTTAGAAAACAAGAACAAAATGAAGCAGTAGAAAGTAAAAAAAAGAAAGAAAAAACAAAAAGAAAAAAAAAACAAGAAATGTATGAAAGTGTAAAACAAAAATTAAAAAATCAGTAAAATGAATTTCTTTTAAAAATACACAATATTAACAAACCTCTAGCCAAACTAACCAAGAAGGAGAAAATTTGGATCAATAAAACTAAAGCTGAAAGGAAGGTCTTTACAACAAATTTGATAGAATATAAAGAGTCATTGCAGAATACTTGGAGAATCTGTATTTAGAAAATGTTTGGCAACCTAAAAGAAATTAAGAGAACATAAACATTTAAACAATTCCACAGTAATCAGCAAGACTGAGGAAATAACAGTCTCTTAGACAGAAAAAAAAAGCTTGAGAACAGAGAGATGCACTCCTGAATTCTACTAAACCTTTAAGCAAATATCAACACAATGCTTCTACAAATATTCTATAGCATATGAAGGGAAGGAACTCTATCAACCTATTTGTATACAGTAAACATTGCCCTGATATAAAAAGTGAGTAAGAGTAAGAACACACACACACACAGACACACACACACACACACAGAGAGAGAGAGAGAGAGAGAGAGAGAGAGACAGAGAGACAGAGAGACAAAGAGAGAGACAGAGACAGAGACAGAGAAGCACATACATTCACACAGGCATGTATAAACACACACACAATTGACGAATCACTCCAGTTTACAGTAACCTACAATTTCTCAATTAAATATTTGAAAATTGAATTCAAGAGCACACTTATATATCATATACTAGGAACAAGTTGGTTTCATGTTAGGGATACCAGGACGGTTCAATATACACAAACCAATCAACATAATACAACACTTAGATTTTAAAGACAAAAATGACATAATAGAATAAGAAAAAGGTTTTGAGCAAATTCAAAATTCCTTTTTAATAAAAGCAATGAAGAAACTAGTCACAGATACAGCATACCATGAAATGATGAAACTACATATGACAAATATAAAGCCAACATTATATTTTTTAAAATAGGATTTCCTACACAATCAAGACAAGATGAAGGTTCTCACTTTTATTCAACTTATTTAAAATGTTAGTGTCTTAGTCAGGGTTTCTATTCCTGCACAACATCATGACCAAGAAGCAAGTTGGGGAGGAAAGGGTTTATTTGGCTTACTTCCTCATGGATGTTCATCACCAAAGGAAGTGAGGACTGGAACTCAAACAGGTCAGGAAGCAGGAGCTGATGCAGAGGTCATGGAGGGATGTTCCTTACTGGCTTGCTTCTCCTGGCTTGCTCAGCCTGCTCTCTTATAGAACCCAAGATCTCCAGCCCAGGGATGGCACCACCCACAAGGGGCCCTACCCCCTTGATCACTAATTGAGAAAATGCCCCACAGCTGGACCTCATGGAGGCACTTCCCCAACTGAAGCTCCCTTCTGTGATAACTCCAGCCTGTGTCAAGTTAACACACAAAACTAGCCAGTACAGTTAGCAATAAAGCAAGAGAAATAAAATGGTTTAAAAATGAAAAGATGCTTATTCTTCTCTTCAGATGTCTTAATCCTACAGCCCCAAACGGCCAAGGACAACACTGAAAAATCTGAGATCTTACAAGCAGTTTATTAATGTATCAGGATATGAAGTCAACATGAAAATTAAGTTCCTTTACTATATTCCAATATTGAAATTGTTAAGAAAAAATACCATTTACAAAATAAAATATAATTGAATAATATAATAATCATAACCAATGAGCTGAAAGAAACTTCAATGTAAACTTTACAAAATTGTAAAATTAAATGGAAAAAGTCCCAAGGAAATGGAAAGGCCATTGAATTGACAGAATCAATACTGTGAGAATGGCTACATTATCAAAAGCAACCTAAAGATCCAACATTATCCATATCAACAGTCTAATGATGTTCTTTAAAGAGCTAGAATAGAGAATTCTAAAGTTAATATGGAAGTAAAAAGGATTCTAAACATCAATCTTACTCAGAAATAGCAATACTGGAGGTACCAACATACCAGACTTCAAATTATACTACCCAGCTATAGAAACAAATTATACTGCACAGCTACAGAAGCAAAATCAGTATTGTACAGGCACAAAAACAAACTGAAACCTCGATTGACTAGAACAGCGGATTCATAAATAAACCCCTAAGTATAGTCATTTAATCATGTTGTCTTTTAAAACTATTTTTGAGTTAAAACTATTATTTTGAGTGTTTTGCCTGTGTGTATATCTATGCACCATATTTGTGCAGTACCTATGAAGGCCCTGAGAGAGTGTTAGATCATGTGGAACTAGAGTTATAGTTTTTGGTTGCCATGTGGATGCTGGAACTAAACCATGGTGCCCTTTAAGAGCAACAAGTAATTTTAACTTCTGAGCCATCTCTCTAGCCCCACAGTCACTTAATTTTTTTATAAAGGTGGCCAAGCCATTCTTTGGAAAAAAAGATAGCTTCTTCACCATATTGTGCTGAGAAATGACATGTCTACAATAGAATAATACATGATATCTTATCTTACCCTTATGAAAAAAAATTGAAAAGGAATGAACAGCCTTAACATAGGACCTGAAACTCATAGATGAAAACATAGAAAGCTAATTTCAAGTGAGAGGGACACACAAGCACTTTTGAGAAAGACTCTAAGAGCTCATGAAAACATTTTAATTTTGAAGCTTTCATAGGCAGTTTCGGAAAATAATATAATATCTCAGCAAAGCGTTTTAAGAACTGGTAAGGGAAATTATATAAAATTTAAAAATTCTGTATAGTAGAAGAAACTATTAGAAAAGTGAAGGGACAACCTATAGAATGGAAGAAAAATTTTGTCAGCTATATATCTGATAGGGTATTAATATCTAGTATCTGTAAAACTCTGAAAATTAGATACACCTCCATGTTCAATTGGTAACCATGCAAATCAATTGGAATAGATGTGAATTTTCCAAAGGCATGAAAGCAGTCAATAAAAATAGGATTTATTACATACACAGAGAGAGAGAGACAGACAGACAGACAATTTAGGTAGAGAGAAGGGGGACCAGTGATTTGGGGAGGAGGAGTAGGCAAGGTAACACATTGCTCTGCACAGGAGGCTGGAGTGGGCATCTCCTTGACTGACTTGCTACTCTTCCCAGGAGGATAAAGTAGGGAACGCCTTTTGACAGCCTGCCCACACTAAAGGGCTGAGGACTAGAAGAATGTACTCATAGAGCATAGAACTGTTCTAAATACTCTTAGAACATAGAGCCCTGTCCTCCTCTTCAGGGTTCATTGTAGTGTGATCCTTCTCTTCAGTTGGTCATGTTCTTCTTCCTGGTGAGGAAGATAGCTGGGTAGTTATGAAAGAAGAGAAGGGGAAAATAGAATTATAGTCCTGAAGGAGAGCTTGAAGTAAGTCCTAAGGGAGTTAAACAACGACAAAAGCTCCTGATTACAGCTTTGGAGTGTGTCAGATAGAGGGGACGAAATTGGAAACAGAGATTAAAAATTGTGTGTGAATTTCATAAATTCATAGTTTTTAATAGCTGAGTAGTAGTAATCCATTGTCTAAATGTACCACATTTTCTGTATCCATTCCTCTCTTGAGGTGAAGGAAACCGTCCTGCAGTTTCACTTCGTTCCGTGGGTGATCTACGAACGGGAACTTGAGGTCCTGCAAGTAAATGGGTGATAGGGGAAACAAAGAGACATGACACCAGGAAAGAATTCTTATCGAGGTGTAATCTTTACTTAGTGAAACGGAATATTTATACTTAGAGGCAACACAGGTATGCATATAGCAACTAGGTGAGAACGGAAAGGCGGGCACATCAAAGCTAAGAATCCCGGGCATAGGATTCCAAGACAGGAAAAGGGATCAAAGTCCCAGCTTCTTTGAAAGCTGTGTTTCTGGTTCTGGTTAATCTCTGGGGTGGCTCCAAACCCCTGGTGAGTCGGGTCGAGTAGCTGATTCTGTGTCGGTTGAGATTCCTCCGTGAAAATCAGCAGGGCCACCACATTGAGGGACATCTAGATTGTTTCCAGTTTCTGGTTATTATAAATAAGGCTGCTATGAACATAGTGGAGCATGTGTCCCTTATTCCATGATGGAGCATCTTGTGAGTATATGCCCAGCAGTGGTATAGCTGGGTCCTCTGGTAGTATTATGTCCAATTTCCTGAGGAACCGCCAAACTGATTTCCAGAGTGGTTGTACCAGCTTGCAATCCCACCAGCAATGAAGGAGTGTTCCTCTTTCTCCACAACTTCACCAGTATCTGCTGTCACCTGAGTTTTTGATCTTATCCATTCTGACTGGGAGAGTACACATGGTGGGACTCATGTCTCCAGTTGCATATGTAGCAGAGGATGGCCTAGTCGATCATCAATGGGAGGAGAGGCCCTTGATCCTGTGAAGGTTCTATGCCCAGTGTAAGGGAATGCCAGGGCCAGGAAGCTTGAGAGGGTGAGTTGTTGAGCAGGGAGAGGGGGTGGGAAC
>NW_022196900.1:36065736-36072426 GCF_008632895.1 Mastomys coucha | reverse complement strand
TGTAAATAAAGAAAATATCTAATAAAAAATGTGGGTGAGGAAAGAGGCAGTTTGGGTACTAGGGAGATGTCTGTACTTCGCTACCACAGAGGGTGACTTCCAGGAAGTTGTTTGAATTTGTAAAGTATACTGTGGGTACACTTACAAGGCCTGTCATGTGATAAAAGTATGGGAAATTTACCAGCGATTCAGGGGTCACTGTGTTTGCTGTTGTTTAGATCTGTGTTATGATCACTGTTGCAGCAGATGGCCCTTCACATAAGCTTGCTTCCAAAGTTGCAATGGATGATCACTACTCTGCAGAAGTTTATTGAGTATATAACTGAGGTATGCATGAGAGCAGATTATTTCTCTCAAGCAAGTATTAAGATCCTTATTGGGTACATGGAAAACAAGACTTTACTATAGGAAGTATAAGTTGGGAAGAGTCTTTCTTTGTAGGTGATGCTTTATGGTTTGGATCAAAGGAAGATGTGCTCAGATGTTCTCAGCTGCCTGTGCTGATGTGGGAGGATGAGGAAAAGATGGGGAGATTGGGCTTACAAGCAGATTATAGTCACATGTCCAGATGTAGAGAATCTCATCCTGTTTCATTGCAGAAGCTCTTGATGCCTTTCCTATTAATTAACTCAGTTGAACCTCTTTCTTGATAGGAAGTCCATTCAAAATGTGAATTATGTACACAAAGATCTGCCTTCTACAGTCCAGGAATCAAAAGCTAATAGGCTCTCTCTGAACTCTGGAAGTTTGACTAGACATTGATAATCTCAAGTTGTCAGTGATAGAAATTAGTCTGGATATGTCAGAACTGGTGGTTCAAGTGCAATACTTCCAGAAACAAAACAAACAAACAAACAAAAACCAATACAGACAGCAGCAACTGCTGTAGAATCCTCACCAAACTCATTGGACAGTAAGATTTTGATTATATTCTTGGGCGCCTGCCTCCTTTGATTCTGCTACTTTGTAAGTTTGATTTGCAAGCTTTCCATGTGTTGAGGAGACAGAGGCCATCTTCCCAAGATTTTTTTTTCTATTTACATTATACTAATTATACAAAATCAGTTGCCATTGTTTTCAATGAATAGTCCTGATAATTTACACACAAACACACACACACACACACACACACACACACAGAGAGACAGAAAAAGAGAGTTTTATGTATACACATGCATGTGTACACACACAGAGTGAGAGTAAGAGTACACTCACATACATGTGTATATATGTCTCTGAACAGAGTTAATGTATTTATAAGGCAGATGGAATGAATAAATAGCCTAACTTTGACTTTTCACCAGATGTCTATTAAGTAAAAGAAGCCATGAGAACTATAAGCCTGCAGTTTCAGTTTTACCTCTTATAGAAACTGTTGTCCTTGAGTAGATGAAAAGTGCAGATACCTTTAAGAATGCAAATTACTGTATAGATTGTATCCTGACCAGGGCATAGCCAAATGTATGATACACACATATATACACATATATATGTATATGTGTATCATACATATATGTGTGTGTATGTGTGTATATATATATGTATATACACACACATATACATATATATATATATATATATATATATATATATATATATAGAGAGAGAGAGAGAGAGAGAGAGAGAGAGACCATGTGAAATTGGTGTTTAAAGTAATGCATTTGCCAAGACTGACCAGAATCTCCTTTGTAATAATCTGTTACTTAAGTATAATGATTTATTGATATTTGTATACAAAATACATTTTATACTTGAGGCTACAATTACTGAAAATGCTTTCTATATTTATTGAATAACATATTTACTGTGTATGTTGTTACAGAAAATGTTATTTGTTTGAATGCAGTATATGTTTGTTGTAGCAGATTGAATTTAGTCCCCAATGTTGCAATGTAAATATTAATTTTGTTGTGATTTTCTTGTCATAAACAATTGCTCTAACTTCTTTGTACACATATATGCCTTAAGGTTACTCCCTAGTCAAGGCTTTTGTTGCAACTTTATTCACTTATCCTTGTGTAACTAACACATCAGGAATGAAACAATGGTCCCTGACCAGTGGCAATTTTCTACAAAGTCTCACGGTGGAACAGAAATGGAAACACAAGCCCTGGTGCCAACTTAAGGAGAAACTTGTCACCCAAAAAGAGATTTTGTATAGTTCAGAGAATTTTGTCAGATCACCCTCTCTGAGTCAGACACTGAGGGGTAATAGTTACCAGTGACCAGGTGTATTACTTAGTTTTTTGTTTTCTTTGCAAGTGTTTTGTCAACTTGATACAAAGTAGAATCCTCTAGGAAAGAGGGTCCCAGAATGGGGGAAAATGCCTCTATTAAAATAGCATGTGGCAAATCTATGGTATCATTATCTTAATTAGCAATCAATGTGGAAGGGTCAAGCCAACTAAGCATGCTACCTTCCCAGTGGAAGTAGTCCTGCATTATATAAGAATTCAATCTGTTTAATCCCCTGGTTCCAGGTTTCCTACTCCATCCCTTCACAACTATATATCCTATTTCCCGTTCTTTGATAGATCACCCCTCAGTCCCTTACTGTATACTTAAATATAACTTACTCTATAGCTGGGGTTATACAGATTGTGTTATGCTTATTAAAAGCTTAAAAGCTAACATCTACATACAAGCAGACGCATACCATTTTTGTCTTTTGGGGTCTGGGTACTTCACTTAGGATGATGTTTTTTTCTGATTACATTCTGATTTATTTGTGAATTTCATGATTTCATTTTTTAACTGCTGAGTAAGATTTCATTGTGTAAATGTGCCTCAATTTCATTATCCACTCTGGACATCTAAGCTGTTTCTAATTGCTGGATATTAAAAATGGGACAGCAATGAAAGTAGATGAGCAAGTGTCTCTGTAGTAGGATGTAGAGTCCTTTGGATATATGCCCAAGGATATATAGCTGGATCATGAAGTAGACCAAATGCCTTCTTTCTGAGGAACTGCCATACTGAGTTCCATACAAGTTGACACACCCACCACCCTAGCAACGGATGAATGTTTCCTGTATCCCACATCCTCACTAGAAAGTGTTGTCATTTATTTTATTGATCTTGGTCATTGTGACTGATATAAGATGAAACATTAAGGTGGTTTTGATGTGCATTTCTGGATGGTGAACATTTCTTCAAGTATTCTGAAGGAAGTGGTGGGTAAGGTAAGGAATATGAGAAAGGACAACTAAAACTAAGGTCCATCTGAGGGTGTCTTACTCAGGGTTTCTATTCCTGCACAAACATCATGACCAAAAAGCAAGTTGGGGAAGAATGGATTTATTTAGCTTATATTTCCACAGAGCTATTCACCACCAAAGGAAATTAGGACTGGAACTCTAGCAGGTCAGGAAGCAGGTTTGATGCAGAGGTCATGGAGGGATGTTACTCACTGGGTTGCTTCCCCTGGCTTGCTCAGCCTGCTCTCTTATAGAACCTACCAGCCCAGGGATGGCACCACCCACAATGGTCCCTCCCCGCCTTGATCACTGAGAAAATGCCCCACAGCTAGATCTATCTCAAGGAGGCACTTCCAAAACTGAAGTTCCTCTCCTTTCATTGTGATAATTCCAGCCTATGCCAAGTTGACACACAAAACCAGCCTATACAGAGCGGTCATATATAAGTCAACTACCAGAGGGGTCATATATAAAACAACTACAGTTGAAACTTCTTCATATATATATATATATATATATATATATATATATATATATATATATATGTTTGTGTGTGTGTGTGTGTGTGTGTGTGTGTGTAGTACACACAGATAAATGGAAGAAATCTAAATACAATCACCCAAAAATGGGGAGATAAGTTCCACCTAGAATTCTTTGCTAACAAATGAAACTTCCAATTCCAGGAATAGTATATATCTAATTGGGTTTTTGGCCAATGATGCCCCATGGAAACTCCAAACAACTCAGGCTATTTCTAAGGCTACTGGTTAATCCCCACAAAGAGAAGTCAAGTCCTATTATTGAAGATATCACTTACAAATCTCATGGAATACAGAGAGTCAAGATGATGCCTAACTAGAAGCTTCACTCCTACTGACTAGTGTTTGTTACAACATTTTCTCTGTCCAATCACATTAGGGCAGTGACAGGTCTGTGATTGGACAGGAATAGAGAGGTGGAGCTACAAGTTCAGGGAGAGAAAGGTCAGAGGGAGAAGGGCAGTGGCTTGATCATGGAGTTAGAGGAAGATGATCAGTCTCAGACCCCGCATGGTTATACCCAGGCTAAGGTTTTTACAAGGTTAAATTAATTGGGTCAAAATTTGTCTTTATCATTTAACATTGAAATTATTGTATTGGCATCTTGTAATTGTTATCTTGTTATTATATAAGCCTGATTAGACAATTTAGCTTTAAGAATCATGCTTTACTGGGTTCTAGGCATTAGATGAATGCATTGTATGTGAGCAAAATGTTGCTGTTAGCTGGGAAAAAATAACAAGCGCCCACCAGGACATGGTATTGCTGGACGGTACTGCCTCAAGAATGGGATCAAGCGGGAAAGAGAGTTTGCCGGGTAGATTACTTTTTTAAATATTCCTGCAACAAGTGTTAATTGTACTGAGACATACTCTGCATACTCCCAGAGGACAAAGGTAACCACCAAACCAGCTATAAACACCGAGGCCTCCAAAAGTGACCTTTCTGCATGACCTACTATTGCATTAGTGGCATAAACTCTGTGGCATGAACCATCATCCACTCTCTGACTGGATTTTAGCCCCACTTCATGAGATGAAACCCATGTCTGACATTGTTCAGGTAGCTAAGAATCTGAGACTGAATAGGCCATAGTCCATAGAGGAAACAAAATACTATTATTCTCGTAAAGGAGCATAGCAATAAAATGACTCCTAACAACATTCCACTATACACATAATGTAAGTGCTTCACTAAGGTATGATCACAGAGAAATTCTCTTGAAGTAGTTGGGAACAAATTCAGAAACTCAAATTGGACAATGTACAGAGAGTTTGAGAGTTGGGAACACTCAGTTCTAAATGGGCTCTCTTCATCACCTCTATTTTCTCAGGGCTCTGTGAGTTATGTGAAAGAGGAAACTATGATTGTAAGAGCCGGAGAGGATAGATGATGCCAAGTAAACTGTGTCATCCATAGGCAATAGGACTGATAAACATACAAACTCACAGACCTGTGGTAGCATATACAAAGCCTGCATAGGTTCAAGTCAGACAGAGTTCCATGGACAAATGGACATGAGCTCCCATCCCTAACCAAGAAACTATAATAAATTTGTGTGGAGTTTCATAGGTTATATTAACCACACTTTAGGGTAGTCTTCATGCCCAGCAGTAGATGGCCAACAACAGCAGCAACAAAAAATGAACTCAATGGTATTCTTATAAACTTTTGTCTCATGTTGCTTTGTTTGGGTGTATTTTCTTACTGGACTTTGCTTATATACTATGGTTTCTAATTTTGTGTTTTTATGGCTTTTGTTTATTTGTGAGTTCCTGTGTGTTTCTTGTGCTTTTCCTTTGTTAATTTTGTTTTGAATTTTGTTTGTGTATTTTTTTTAATTTGCCTGTTTTATAATGATGGAAAGAAAGAAGATGTGGATTGGGGTGGCTGGAGATGTGGAGATGATCTGGGAAGAGGTGGAAGACAGGAAACTATGATCAAAACATATTTATAAAAATAAGAGGTAAAAGAAAAATGAAAAAACTAAGTGAAAATATTACCAGGAATTAAAAATATAACAAGTAAAAAACAAAAAAACAGTGGAAAACCTCCCCAGTTGATTGGGTTATGTGGAGCACAGACTATCAGGGTTTGAAGAGAAGTTAGAAAAACTAGGTCATTCAGCCAAAGCCAATAAAAAAATGTATATAAGGTAACATGACAGGACCACTTTAGATATTTGGAACATTATAAAAAGACAAATCTCTAAATTATGGGCAAAGAACATGAAAAATAATTCTTATAAAAAGGAAGAAAAATATCAATTCTATCAATAAAAATAGAATAAAATTTCCCAAATCCCTCATTTACCATGAAGTGTTATGGATTAGAGAGAGATGCTGCCCTTCTGCAACCTTGCTCCTGCCTTCTGTGGCCAGCAAGTGAGTAAGCTGGCCCTGAAGGCATGAGGAGGAGAGCTTGCCCTACCCCTCACTGGCTGCTGCACTGGTTGAAATTTGCCTGCACAGCACAGTAGAGCTGTCCCTCATTGTAGCCCGTGCAGTCGTCTCGCCAGCAAGAAGACACGTGGACACTAGGTTCCTTCTGCAGCAATGTTTATTGTCTCTATCCATAGGGAAAAAAAGGTCAAGCCAATAAGCCACACTGCTTATATACACCACAGTGTGGCGTGTCTGCCCACAGCGTGGCGTGTCTGCCCATGATTGGCTATTCACTCATTACCCTACGTAATTCCCCAGAATGGGCCATGACTTTTCACTCTACGCACATGCGCAAACAGTTGTTTACTAGGAGTTGACAGTGGAAGTAGGTGCCATCTTGCCATGGCGAATGTCTCTCCAGCTCCACCGCTCCCCACATCTCCCCCTTTTGTTCTAGTTAAAAGGGAAGGCCAAATGTAATAAGTCAGAGAATGCTTTTGCTCTGCCAGGGCCCCTGTCTTAGGTCATTCTGCATCAAAACTGCAGCCTTACCCATCATAGGATTACCCC
>NW_022196900.1:36049852-36063469 GCF_008632895.1 Mastomys coucha | reverse complement strand
GACGCCCTGTGGGCAAGAACAGAGAACCTGTAGTTCCCCAGTGTAATCTGCAAGTCTTTCAAGTTGCAAAATGGCAAAATTGGCACCAGGCCCACCAGGCCCTGTTGACTGACTCAGCAAGCTCCCCGATAGGGGTGTACTCCACTGGAGCACAGACATGGCCACCGCCAGCATCCTCAAACACTGGAAAGGCAAGCAAGAGTTTACTCTTGTCTCCTCTAGACGAAAAGGAATCCGAACAATGTCCATCAGTGCACAGCGGGGGGTGCACCCGGAAGAGCAGATGGGTCAGCATGAAGCTTTCTGTGGCTCTGATCTCCCTTCTGATTCTGGAGAGGCGGCGAATGCTCATTTGGATGATACCTCTCTTCCTTATAGCAAGCCGCTTCTCTCTCCAAGTCCTCCTCTTTGGAGGGGCTCAATTCCTCAGAGCTATCAGGCTCGAAGAGCTTCCGTCTTGAAGCTCCATCTCTTTCTCTACTTTTCTCTCCCAGGGTGTCCTTTCCCTTATCTCTCGCTTCTGCAGGTCGAGCGGAAGGGCCTGTACTCTTGGGTATATCCTTTTTTCTCTTTCCCTCCCTTTTCTCCTGGCTAGCCTCCATTCTCTCATCTTTTTTCTCCCTTTTATTCTGGCTAGCTTTTTCTCTTCCCCTCTGTTTCTGACATGCTATCTTGTAACTCCTCAAGTGCCCCCGATGCCAAAGAGGCAGGGCATTTCTCATCCTCCAGGCAAGAATGTATAACAAGCGCCATTAGCACGATTACCGTGGCTTTGGCCGCGCTCTCTAACCCTGAGAAAGGTTCGGAGGAATTAAAATCAAGCAGCATGCCTCTCAGAGCCTACCCTGTCCTGCAGTTCTGAAACCTACCAGTTGTTGTAAGTTTCTCCCGGCTTTCAGCACCAGCTGTAGCCCGCACAGTCGTCTCGCCAGCAAGAAGACACACGGACACTAGGTTCCTTCTGCAGCAATGTTTATTGTCTCCATCCATAGGGAAAAAAAGGTTGAGCCAATAATCCGCACTGCTTATATACACCACAGTGCGGCGTGTCTGCCCATGATTGGCTGTTCGCTCATTACCCTACATAATTCCCCAGAATGGGCCGTGACTTTTCACTCTACACACATGTGCAAACAGTTGTTTACTAGGAGTTGACAGCGGAAGTAGGCGCCATCTTGCCATGGCGAATGTCTCTCCAGCTTCACCGCTCCCCACACCTCATGGCATGGGCATAGAAGAGCCTGTCGTAAGCACAAGAGGGATAACTGATGTCACCCCTCACAGGGCAAAGCAAGAGAGCTGGCCTTGGTGTCAAAGGCACAGTTGAGCTTATGGGCTGCCAAACTCAGCTTCTACCTGGACCTAGATACAAGGCTCTGAATCAGCCCACTCCAACATCCAGCCCATCTGTGAACTGCTAGAACATGTAAAGGGCCCATTCCTGCAGATCCAAAGTTCTGGACCTCCATGACAAAGGGCAATGACAAGATATCCAAAAGAACTCCTGGTGAGGATTTAGTATTGATAGTATAACAGAAGCCAGAGGCCTCAAATTAGACCAGAGACTATTCATTGCTGTGAATATTTGCAAGTAAAGCTGTGTGAACAAAAGGGTTTAATGACTTGACACACCTGTGCTTTCACTGCCATATGTTTTTTTAAATTTCTCTCTTATTTTTTGTTTTCTTTGGGGAGAGAGTTGCAAAGGCAGAACATGGATATGAAAGGGTGGGGAAATGAGTAGGATTAGTGTGCATGATATGAAATTCACAAAGAATCAATAAAATGTTAAAAATATCCCAAATCCAGGGAAAGATATATTTATTTCAGTACAAATGTCATAAGGAACATGAAGTTGTCATGACCAGAAAAACACTCTCTGTTGCATATTGATATCTAATATTGAATATATAAAACAACTGCATGAGAAAAAAGATTGAGTCTTAGATAAAGGCAAATCATCAGAAGAACAGTTGATTTTTCAGGGTCAAGTTTGAATGTCAAAAGTGTTTGAAAAGACGTGTTTCAAGTTCTAAAAGACTATATCTGCTAAGAAAGAACAAAGCATTCTGTTGTAATTGAGAAAAAAAAAACCTTTTCATGATAAATGCAGAGTACAGAAATTTCCAAACACTAAGACACCCCTATAGAGGATACTGGAAAAAGTATGAGAGAACGATAGACACAGGAAAGAAACTACAGACAAAAAGTTATGCTAAAATCATTGTAAACGCTCATGGTCTTCTTGTGTAGATTCTGTCCCTTCTGAGTTCTTCTGTCCTTCCCTGAACTCTTTCATAAGACTTCCTAAACTCAATCTAATGTTTGGCTGTGGGTTTCTACATTTTTATGTCAGATGCTGAGTAGAGCCCCTCAGAGGACAGTTATGCTAGACTCCTGTCTCTGAATCCAGGCTGACAGATATAAACATAGCCTGAGGCTTCAAGGTAGTTGAAGAAGGGAGGCAAGCCTGAAATGTACCTGACAGAAGCCAGTTTATATCATGGAGATCAGAAGAGGGAGAAAGAGTATAATGGAGGAAAGTGGGGAATGAAGACAAGCAAGAAGGAAGGAGGAAGGGGTAAAGGGAAGAGAGGAAGAAGAGAAAGGAGAGGAGAAAGCAAGGAGAAAGAGGGCTGGGGTCTTAGTTTCCAACATATCCTTCTAGAGCATGCTTCATGACCCAACATTTTTCTGCTTTGACCTTAGCTCCAGAAATTTCTGAAGTCCCAATAGAACTGTAGGCCAGAGGCCAACTGTTCAATAAATAGCTTTTAGGAAATATTTAACTCTTATACCACAACAGTACTTTTCAAGCATGACCATTTACCTCTTCATGCTAGATTATTTACATGAAAATTAAGAAGAAATCATCAGTCTTCCACAGGAGGCCTCTTTCTGAGATGAGTATATGTTTGGTAGACTACTTCTGTGAGTGAGGGACTTTTGAGCCAGGCACTGATTGTCAATGAGAATTAGAAAAATAAACAGATGTATGCCAAGATTCTTGCCCATGCCATGATGTTCCTGCACTGCTGAGAGATTTCAGTGACCAAGTTCCTAAGGATGTTGATTTCACACTCTGATTCGAGCTGATACAGTTGCCTGGGTGCATTCCTAATTTCCACTTCAGAATGCCCCCGTCTCTCCTCCTCTCAGTGCCATATTTCCTTTACCTCACTCTTCTTTACACCAAGCTAAGAGGAGCTCATACACTTAAGAAGCTTAAAACAGATCTGGGCCTCAGGTAAGAAAGTGCTCCATAAATGTTACCTATAATGGTTATTGTTACTATTATTAAAGTCAGTGGGATGTACAACTGAGCTGTCTCCTTCACTGGGTTGCATATCCCCTGTAATCACAGATTGTTTCCTGGACGTTTTATAGCACACTATAGAGGCAGTTAATCTCACAATGGATGCTTAGCAAATTGAATCGAATCTAGCTTTCAGGATTGCTTTGAGGATAAAGCATCTAAAGTGCTGGAAGACCCCCACATTACAATGCACAAGCTTTTGTTCTGCAGTCAGATCTTAATTATCCATGTGTAGAGTTTCCAGTTCTTAAATTAGCCCCAGCACATGTTTAATCCCCTGTCACTAAAATGCTTCCAGGACTTTGCCCTGAATTAGGATCAGTTCGAGAAGAAAAAGTAATTTTAGTAATTAGCCCATGCAGAACATGATCAAAAAGTTTAATTTTCTACTCCCCAAAGCACACAATACAGATATAAATGATTTTAAATTCTCTGCCAGTTTCCTCCCTTAAATTAGTATGAATGATTAAGAGTTTCCTATAAAAATAAGAATTACTGTTTAATCATGAGAATGCTAGAAGCTATAATCTCTAGGTGGTCGGATTAGATATAATTCTTTCAATTTTGTTAACATATATTTTACAATTTCTTTTTAAAAATGAGAAAATTTACTTTGTACAGGCAAGTTCACTCCTTTCTACCTAATCACTGTTTAATTATGTTAGAATAAATTTCATGGTGTTCATAAAAACTCCAGAGTAAATTCATTAAAATTAAATAAATGACCATGTGACCTTGATTAAATTACTTAGCATCTTGGGGGTCTTAATGTTTTCATCTGTAAAGTGGAAATAAAATAATTAACTAAAAAACCTGGTGTGAGCAATAAAGAGACATGCCATCATTGCCTATGGTTCATCCTTCAAAATGTTTTAATTGGTCTTTTGAAGAATTTTTGTGGAGCACACTTTCACACAAAGAAGCCCCTGGGTGCCAGCTATGGGGAATTTGATCATCACACATCATATGGAGACTTTTCTGGTATGTGTGACTTTTTCTGATCACATGTGATATAAATGAAATAAGGTTATTGTCCAACATGCTGTTTTCAGTTCATATCTGCTGGGAAAGGGAGTATCATGTATATGCAATGGAGTGTCACTGGGTAAGGCCAGGGCAGGCCCCCAGCCTGAGAGGAGCCTGATCAATATAGAACACAACGTGTATATATATATATATATATATATATATATATATATATATATAGTTTGGATTTGTGTTTGTATATTGTTTTCCTGTTTCACTTGGATGGGGTTTTTGATGATGATGATGATGATGATGATGATGATGATGATGATGATGATGATGATGATGATGATGATGATTTTAGTTTGCTTTCATTTCTGGTTTTTGCTTTTCCTTCTTTTGCTTTTGTTTTTGAGAGAAAGAGGGCAAATGCACATGTAGTCAGGTAGATTAAGAGAACATGGGGAAGGCATGTCCATGTAATCAGATAGGTTAAGAGGACATGGGGAAGGCAGAAGAATATGATCAAAGTAAATACTACATAGTAATTTTAAATAAATGAATAAATTATTTTCCCATACTTAATCTAAATAAAAATTATGTCCTGGAGGCAATTGCCAGAGGACAAATTTTTTTTCTGCCCAACCAAATGTTTTTCAAAGAAACTGGAAAGCAGTCCACTAGGCTAGGGCTTTTATTCTGGTTTGCCTTCTATTATGATAAACACCAAGCAATATGGGGGAAAAGGTCATTTGGCTTACATGTGTCGATCACACACAGTTCATTATGAGGGGATACCAGGGCAGGAGTCAAACATTAACCTGGAGGAAGGAACTGAAGCCCAGAGGATGGAAGAATGCTACTTTTTGTGGCATGGTCAGCCTGCTTTCTTATACAGCTGAGGACTACCTGGCAGGTAGTGGCACCTCTGCCACTTCAATCATTAATCAATAAAATGCCCTTCAACCATGCTTACAGGTCAATCTGACAGGTTCATTTTCTCAATTGAGGTCACTTTTCTGGGATGACTCTAACTTGTGTCAAGTTGGTAAACAAAGCTAACCAGCACAGCCTTATAGACACAGAATAATATAAACAGAAAATTTACCTATACAAAAACAAATAATGGAGCCTGATAACAAAATACTACAGATTAAAAAATAATATATTACATAATTTACATGTATGTATATTGCTAAAGGTATCACCAAAAGCAAATCCATCAGGCTTGTTTTAGGTTTTGTTGTTGTAACCAGATAGAACCCAGGGCACTGTATACATGCTGGGCAAGTGCTGTACAACTGATTGAGCCCCCCAGACCTTTTCTTTTCTTTCCTTTCCTTTTCTCTTCTTTTTTCCTTTCCTTTCCTTTCCTTTCCTTTCCTTTCCTTTCCTTTCCTTTCCTTTCCTTTCCTTTTCGTTTTTTGAGACAGTCTCACCATGCATCTCTGGCAGGCTTTGAACTTGCAATGTTGCCTCAGCTTGTCTGCATCTCATGATCCTCCTGACTTAGATTTTGAGTGCTGAGATTGAAGCATGTGCCATTTGCCAAACAAACCAGGGCATTTCTGAAGAGAATAGATTCTAATAGTAATTGGAAAGATGAATACCATCTCCCCTGAACATTAGTTGAATATTTACTTGTCAGGTACACACTAAATACTTTTGAAGTCCATGCCCAAATTCTTTATTGAAACTCTGATTCCAATGTGATGTCACAGAGCCTTCAAGAGGTAATAGATTGCAAATGTTTTGAACTCTTAATGGAATTAGAACTCTCAAAAGTCACAGAACTAACTAGTTTTCTTTCTATCATGAAGGACAAGGTAAGGAAGATACAGAAGAGAGCTTTTTGCAGAATTGAGTACACTGACATTCCTTACTTACATACCCCACCTTCCAGACCAGCAGTAACAAATTCTTGATGTTCATGAGCAATTCAGTCTTTTTCCTTTTTCTTTATAGCAGAAAAAAATTTATTCACATGACTATCATGCCTTGTACAGATGAAGAACATAGGTACTAAAATGTTAAACAGCTAGGTAATGTATTCAGAGCAAAACTGAATGCATAACATGAGTAGTAAGAAGTAGAACTTTCAAAGTGAAGTGTGGTTGCTTAATAAATAATAGTAGTTAAGGACACTGACATGACTTCATAGGGAAAGGAGGAAAGCATCCGAACTTGTACACAAACACATCATTTGTACCATGTCATACAGTTTCTAGCAATTACACATGACCTGGGAAGCTACTGAGAGATACTGTGAGTCTTTAAAAGAAACAAGATTCCGATGTCTAGAAGCAATCTGGTTGAAACTGTGATCTAGAGGATTCCTTTCAAAAGTTATTAATGCTGGCTTAGTTTCTAGAGATGGTATAGAGTAGGCTCTATATTTTTGCTAGTGTTGTAAAAAAAACATAAAAAATAAAATGTCTTTTTTTCCTTCCTTTTTGGTTTTTCAAGACAGGGTAGCCTTAAGTTTCCTGGAACTGAACTCTGTAGAACAAACTGGCCTCAAAATCAGAGACTCAACTGCCTCTGCCTCCTATCCATGGAATTAAAGGTGTGTGTCACCATGACCCGGGTTAAAATAAAGTGTATTATTAAACAATAAAAAAGGGTTCTGACACAGATATAGAAGACAGAAACTCAAAAACAGCCTGCTGATAAACTTGGTTTTCTCTGAGGACCATAATATGGGAGACTATTCCAAATCACTATCCTTAGTTAGGCAGTGGCTTCTTATTATTGAGCTGACCTCTCCATGCATGTATGCTCCTGGAGTTTCACTCTCTTATAAAGATACCAGTCTATTAGATTAGGACTGCTCAAATGTGTTAATTTTAACCCAATTACACCTTTGAAGACCCTATTTTAAAATATCTTTTGAAGTGCTGAAGGTCAGGATCTTAACATGTGGTTTTGAGGAGTACATAACAAAGTCATAATTATTTGTTTTAGAGAAGGAAGCGATCGGTTTAAGTTGCCTGTGACCTATGCAATTCTGGTCATAAAGAACAGTCCCCACAGGGGGCATGACCCTTTTGGATTGCCTTCAATTGCTTCTCTCTCAGCTCTCCTCTCAGTAGAGTAAATGTCCTAGAGCACTGGTTCTCAACCTTCCTAATGCAACAACCTTCATGTTGTGGTAACCCCCAACTATAAAATTATTTTCACTGACACTTCATAGTCGTATCTTTGCTACTGTTATGAGACAAGATGTAAATATGTGTTTTCTTAGGTGACCCTGTGAAAAGTTCATTTGCTTCTCTAAAGGGGTTGTAACTCACAGGTTAAGAACCACTGTACTAGAATAAGAGGATTTATTAGAAACCAACCAGAACCTCCTAATAACATAGTAAGAGAACAATGAAGAAAATACAAACGAAGACTCATGGTCTTTTATAACTTGAATTTATGTCTTGTATTGTTGGTCTATTGTGTATGTACTCTAGAAAAGTGTTCCCAGTAAACTGTAATATAAGAAGTTTTGGATAACACAACATTAACAATGGTTTGCAACATCATTTTTACTTCCTGAGTGATCTCCATGCTGTCTCTGCATGGTAAAGTAAATAGTGCCTATTTACCAAGTAATCACACAGGACCTGGACCCACGGGTGTTATTTGAACTTGGCTAAGACAAGTAATGGCAGATACTGCCCAACTTGTAGGTTTACGTAAATTTCTATGGTAGTCAGCTAGTCTCAGTGGGAACTTCATACCCTGGGATACATTATATCATGCTCAACTTTCAGATTAAAAATATTCAGATACAATTTCTGCATGGCAATATGGGTTACTCTGTACTGGTGATACATGCATGTTGCAACCGTAATGGACAAGAACAATGCCTCTGTTTTCATTGCTTTCTAACATGTTCCATCAGAAATAAATTTTTCTTTTGTTATTGTAAAGGTTTGATTTAGCTCAAGATAAGATTACTACTGCATAAATATTAAAGAAAGGGGCTAAGAAAATCTTGAATTTGAATTTTGGGTTCTGAAGGACTTCTATGAATTAAATAACTTGAAAAAATAAATTAATATTTTTAAAATATTTTTATTAAGTATTTTATTTATTTATATTCCAAGTGTTGTTGCCCTTCCCAGTCCTCCCTGCAAAAGTCTCTCCCCTTCCAGGTGCCTCTAAGAGGGTGCTCCCCACCCAACCACCCACCCACTCCCACCTCACCCCTCTAGCATCCCCCTGCTCTGGGGCATCAATCCTCCACAAGACTAAGAACACACACCCCCCAACCCCATGCATGTCAGACAAGGCAGTCCTCTGCTACTTATGTTGTAGGGCCACAGACCAGCCCATGTATGCTCTTTGTTTGGTGGTTTATCCTTGGGAGTTCTGAGGGTTCCATTGAGTTGGTACTTTTGTTCTTCCTATGGTGTTACAATCCCCTTCAGCTCCTTTGGTCCTTCTCCTAACTCATTCGTAGGGGTCCTTCTGGGACTCAGTCCAGTGGTTGGCTGGCTGTAAATATCTGCATCTTTCTCATTTAGGTGCTAGTAGAACTTCTCAGCAAACAGCCATCCCAGGCTCCTGTCTACAAGTACAACATGGCATCAACAATAGTGTCAGGATTTGGTGCCTACACATGGGATGGATACCAAGTTGGGATGGTCTCTGGATGGCCTTTCCTTCAATCTCTGCTTCATTTTTGCCCCTGCATTTCCTTAACAGAAATTGACAGAAACAATTCTGGGTCAAATTTTTTGAGAAGGGTGGATGGCTCCATCTTTTCACTAGGGGCCATGTCTATCTACTGGAGGTAGTCTCATCAGGTTCCCTCTCCCAATGGTTGGGAATTTCATCTAAGGTCATCCTCATTGTGTCCTGGGAGCCTCTCATAACTGTGGTGTCAGGAACCTTCTAGAGGTTCCCCTGACCCTTAACCCACACTGCTGCGTATTTGTATTCATTCTCCTGGCCATCTGGGCTTCTCTCCAGTCTCCCACGAACAGTATTTTTGTATCACTTAAAAAAAATATTAATTTCTGTTAGTACCATTGTTTTCCTCACGTGTTTTTAACCTCAGTGAAGCCTCAAGAACTCAATGCCTAATATTTGCCTGCTAGCAGTACCCAAAATATTTCAAACTGAAGCCATTATCTTCAGTGGTAGAACTATTTCTTTACTGTTAAGTGTTCTAACTTGGATTTGAAGCTCTATGTTTTGACAGAGGAGTCCACATGTTTAATCACTGTCCTTATACTAACTACTCAGGTTAGTTACTTTCCTTAACTCTCAGCTTTTCTACATCTCCCTTGTTCTTCCTCATGTCAATTGTTTGTTTTTCTCATCTGAGAAGATAAGTAGAAATTTCATTCCAGCTACCTGGAAACTGAGTGGGAAAAAAAGTGTTTTGCAAAGCTACAGTTTTGCTCTGTTTTCCTCAGGGAATAGAGAAAATTAGCTGCTTTTGTTTTGTCAGGTCTCTAAGAGTTTTGTTGACTCCTAAACTTTCCATGGGTTTTAAAATTCTTAAAGTGTTCTCCCACAAATTGTCTAAGTTCAAGAGATTTATGTTCTCAAACATAATGGAGACTTTAGGTCTCTGTTGACATTACAGGCCAGCATCTCTGGCATGGGGTCTCAAAGAGTCATCTAGAAAATAATATAATGGGATGTGGACCCTGACAGCTGCCAAAGACTTAAGAAAACAGTTCTATTGTTTGCCTGTGTTCTTCTTTTTGAGATGTAGAGTGACCTTCATTCACATTGTATTAAGGTGTGTCCTTTGTGTATTAGAGTGTTAATTGACGGTCCAGTAGTGAGCAAAATGTTAACAGATTCTGGTATTGTCATTACTATGACCCATTCCTGGCTTCCTATTTCCTATTTTGAAAATCCTAATAAAAAGGTCACATTGTCCTCTATCCCTAGACTGTTTTTAGAGTTGTATCTGATGAATGCAACTGCTGATTACTTGTTATAAAGAGCTGACAGCCAAAAATTAGGGCGGGAAGTGGATGGTGTGACTTCCAGAAGGTGAAAGGAGAAAGGGAGTCTGAGAAGAAGAAAGAAAGAGGATGGCCTTCCCCCTCCCCCCGAAGATATGGGAGAAGAGAGACATGACTACCAATCTGAAAGGAATAGCTAGCCATGTGGAGGAACCAAGTTAGCTGGCCAAGTTAACTTAGATGAGCAAGCTGAGAGTATGTCCAGCTAAGGCCTGAAGATTAAAATATTAAAGGTTTCAGTGTCATAATTTTGGCTGGCAAATCACCAGTGTCTTACAACAGTGAGATGCTAAACCAAAAAAGATGAATCAACATCTGCAAAGTTATAAGTAAGTAGGATGAGTTTCTAGCTATATTTCTTTTTGTAATTAGGAATATAACTTTGAACAGAACTATGCTCTTAAGACTAAATTCTCTTAGCTCTCAAGTAATATCTGCTATGATGATTAATAAAAAAAGATCTAAAGGGGTTTTGATTCATTCGTGTATCCCAAAAATGCATTGAACCTAAACTGAGACTGAGTCTCTGTGGTCTATAAAGAATTCTATGGTTGGAGAATAATGCTTCAGTGCCTAAGCTGATGCTCTTTGCCATCAAGAACTCACCTCTCAATTCCTAACACAGGGACCAAATCAAAAAGACCATGCTTGGTAAGCCAATAGACAAAACTAGTAATATGTAGAGCTTGGCAGCTGATTACTAGTACCTAATATTCTTTTTATCTGTGTAGAAAATTTTCAAAGAGTAGTTTATATGATAGCTTTATTTTTATTTGGACAATTATAAACATAATCTTCAAATTTGTTTTCACCAGGTGAAGAAACAGCAGCATTGTGATAACTTGAGAGAGCAGCATACAGGTTTTTCAGGGAGCAACTGGAGGTGGGACCCTAAAATTCCCTTTCTTTCTCATTCACACACTGTACAAGATTGCAAATCTTGTCTATTAACATCTTTTTGTGTGTGCATGAGCATATTAATCCAATCCTCTGAAATTCAATTTCCTCCCCACATAAAGCAGGAAATGATATCTGCTTATAATATAGTTGATGTTATTATCTTCCATGGGAGGGGGTCAAGGACATAGTCTGGCTCTATTACCTGACACAAGAGAATGTAGATGTAAGCATTTCCATATAAAAAGAGAAAAATCCTCAAACATAAGATGATTCAGACTGAGCATCTGTCTGTGTCATCCCTGAACATAATCACAACCTTTACATTGGCTTACAACAATGGTGTAGAGAACTTTTAATACATATGCCCTAGTAAGGATTAATAAGATTGCTATAAGGGCTGGAGAGGTGGCTCAGCGGGTAAGAGTACCGACTGATCTTCCGAAGGTCATGAGTTAAAATCCCAGCAACCACATGGTGGCTCACAACCACCTGTAATGAGATCTGATGCCCTCTTCTGGTGTATCTGAAGTCAGCTACAGTGTACTTAATTATAATAATAAATAAATCTTTAAAAAAACAAAAAACAAAACAACAACAACAACAAAGACTGCTATAAAACTCCATGACTGAAAGAAATTTGGGGAGGAAATGGTTTATTTCATAGCATAGCTTCTAGTCAGTTCATCATTGAGAAGAGGGAGAGCAAGGAACATGAAGGCAAGAATTGAAGCAGAAGTCATGAAGGAGTGATGTTTTGGAGCTTGATACCCAAGGCTTGCTCAGCATGATGTTTTTATACACCCAAGGGACACTAGTCAAAGACTAGCTCCATCCTCCGTGGGCTGCCATCCCCTCCTCATCAATCAATAATAAAGAAAACACACCGCAGGATTTGAATACTTGAAAAGCACAAATCATCCTACACCAAACCTGTCAATTAAAAAAACAGAAAGGGTTACATTTTTTAAAAAATATAGAGTTTGGTTGTTTTAAAATACAGTCAAGTTTATCAGCTTTATTTCCCTTGACAGCTTTTCCACACCTTACTTTCATTCATCAGTAAAATGAGACAAGGTGATTAGCAAGATGATTGGGAAGTTCAGAGAGAATGCGTTTCAAGTGTGCAGAGCTAAATTATTCAGAAAATTAATTACAAGTGTATTTTACTTATCCTTTTACACAAAGGAAAAAGATTGGTCTTAGGATAAGTTTAGTATTCTTTTGTATTAGAAATACATTATATGAAAAGAGAAGAGTTATTTAATCACTGTTTGAATATAAGTAGACAAAAATATTTGGGTGAAAGGCACCAGCCTTGCCAAACAACAGCATGTCAAAATATACGAGAGACTTAATTGTTAATTCTGCAAATTCAAAGAGATGAATCTACTATCATAATCGGAGACTTCCATACTCCTGTAGCACAAAATTTGATTTAGGAGTCAGAAATCAGTACGGATTTTGTTGAGTACTACACAATCAATTAAGCTGGTGCAATGACCATTTTATACATTATGTCCTCAACAGTACTAGAACTACACATTATTATTGAACACAAATGGAATATTCACTAACATATACCATATCATCAGTCATAAAATATACCTCAGGAAATGTAATGATAGAAAGTCTGTAACAGTTATTCTTAGAATGCAAGAGAATTTAATTCATAATTAATAATAGAAAAAATCCAAAGATTGAAGGGGGTTCTTCCAAATGGGACATGGGTTAAAGAGGAAATTTCAAGATAAAGGAAAAATATTTTAACACAATGAAACTGGAAACACAAGCTGTTATCATTTGAGGAATGCAATAAACATAGGGCTTAAAGGAAATGTGTAGCATTAAACCTATACATTATAGAAGATAAAGATCTAAAGTTAATTATCTAAGTCTTCCTGTTAATAAACTAGAAAAGTTACAGAAAATAAAGAGTTAATAAAAAATTAGAAGAGAAATCAATAGGAGGCCATTGGACATCAACAAAACTAAATGTGGGGTCTTTATACCCAAAAGATTCCCCACCATGCCACCGGGGCACATGTTTCACTATGTTCATAGCAGCCTCATTTGAGTTAGCCAGAAGCTGGAAACAACCCAGATGTCCTACAATAGAAAAATGGATACAGAAAATGTGGTTCATTTACACAATGGAATACTGTTCAGCTATTAAGAACAAGGACATCATGAGGTTTGCAGGCAAATGGATGGAAGTGGATAATATCATCCTGAGTGATGGAACAAACCCGAGAGGACATGTATGGTATGTACTCACCAATAAGTGGACATTAGCCAAAAAATACAGAATGCCCAGGACAAAACTATTGTGGATGGCCCTGGTGTTGTTTGTATTTTGATGTTAATTCTGCTTTCCCAGGATGGGTTGTCTGGATCAAGGAAAGAGTTATGTATTCAGGTGACTTCTTAAGGAAGCAGAGAGAGTTAGGGGCTTTTTTT
>NW_022196900.1:36019715-36049842 GCF_008632895.1 Mastomys coucha | reverse complement strand
TTTTTTTGGATGGGTTTAGTGTAAAGACAAGATGTAGCTGCTAGTGTCTCCTCGTTTCAATAGATCTGCCAAGATTCGCCACTGGAGGATTTAGATTTTATATGGCTTACAAGATTAGTATTCTGGTTGTTGCACCCAGAGATTGAGTTATTAGTGCTTTTGAACTAAGTCTGTGTGGTGTTTTTCCTTCATGCAGTGGTTCAACTGGGTTCAAGACAGAAAGGTAAAGCATCAAAGCATGCGTTTGCCAAATGTGCACCACAAAGGCTGTGGGGGATTTGAGGCATAGGGCTTGTGGGGTAGAGACTTGCCAGTGGGAACTTAGCTAGCTGAATGGAGAGATTTTGGAGCTCTGAGTCAGAGAGTCCCCATGAGAGAAGCACTGCCCGGTGAGAACGCAGGGGCTTATAGTAGCTGGACATAACATAGGAACTTGGTGCTGCTTTTTTATTATTTCTGGCAACACACAACCCACAGGACTCAAGAAGGTTAACAAGCTGAAGGACCCAAGTGAGGATGCCTCAATCCCACTTGGGAGGGAAAAGAAAGCAATCACAGGGAGCAGAGGAAGGGAAGAACCTGTATGGAAGACGGGACATGGAGGGGAAGAGGGGAACATGACCAGGTATTAGGGGAAAGAATAAAGAATGGAAACAGGCAATCTTGGGAGATAGTGTAAGAATTGAGCAAACAGGGATACCTCATAAAAATGCCAAGGAGCAAGGAATGTCCATTAACTTCAGAAGGGTTTACAGAGCGAATACCCATCCCCAAGAAATGCCTGGTTCCAGAAAAGGTCCCCAGGAGGGTCGATCTTCCCCAACCCCTCTTATGTGCAACAGGTATCTACTCCTCTCCTGGAGGAGAAAAGTCAATAGAAACAAAAGAACAATGGGAAAGATAACCAGCCCATGTTGTAAGCTGTAAATCCCTGTTCTGAAAAGGTATAAAAAGTAAGAGCTTTGTTCACCTTGTGGTAGCCTTTGCTCCAAATGCTAGATGACTCCAGTACACCGGATAAATAAAAACCTCATGCTAATTGCATTGATCTCTGTCCCTGTGTCTTCATGAGTGGGACACCCACGCTGAATTTAACAGTAGGAGGTAGTAGGACCCTTTAGAATGTACTGGAGACCTGGGAGATGAGAGACTCTCAGGACTCAAAGGGAGGGACCTTAGATAAAATAACCTACAGTAGGGAGGGGGAGCTTGTAGAGTCCACCTCCAGTGGAGGGCCAGGATATCAAGAGGAGGGATGGAGTTTCCATCCCACAGTCAAAACTCTGACCCAGAATTGTTCCTGTTTAAAGGAAATGCGGGGACAAAAATCGAGAAGAGCCCGAGAGAAAGGAGGTCCAGTGACAGGCCTATAACAGCTCAAGAGGAGGTCCTAATGCCTGACACTATTACTGATGCTGTAGTGTACTTGCAGTTAGGAGTCTAGCAGAGCTGCCCTCTGAGAGGCCCAACAAGCAACTGGAAGAGTCAGGTGCACATACTAGCACCCAACCAATGGACAGAAGCTGGAGACCCCGGTGGTTGAATTGGGGAAAGTTTGAAGAAGCTGAAGAAGAGGGCAGCATCATGGGAAGACCAGTAGTCTCAACTGACCTGGATCTGCAAGATCTCTCAGACACTGAGCTACCCATCAGGGAGCATGCACCAGCTGATACGAGGCCCCTGACATATACACAGTAGAGGGCTGCCTGGTCTGGCCTCAATGAGAGAAGATGAACCTAACCCTCAAGAGACTTGAGGCCCCAGAGAGTGGGGAGGATCAGTGGGGTGGAGGGTGGGGACATTCTCTTGGAGACAGTGTTATGGAGGGGTAAGGTATGGGATGGGGAGCAGTTAGGGGGCAGCCCAGAAGGGGGATGACGTCTGGACTATAAAAAAGGATTAAAGAATAAATAATAATATATTTTTTAAAAAGTCCAATAGAATTGCTAAGCATCTAGTGTGAATTAGAAACTAAGGAGAAAAGACAGTACTTGCTAAGACTCATAGACATTCAAAAAATAGGGGATACTATAAAAACTTCATGTCCACTTTCATGGAGGGCACCAACTTTCTGAAGAACACAATTTGTCAAAATTCAGAAAACAGCCATCAAGGTTTATTTCTATCTATTAACGTTTGGATAGATGGTTAAACTTTCAAAAATGTTAGAGCTAGATGGTATCATTGGTAAATGTCATTAAATATGAAGAAAAAGACTACACTAGAGTTTTCAATTCTCGTTCAATAGATAGAAGCTGAAAAAATACTTCCAAATGCATTCTTAGATAAGTGTTACCTTATGTCAAAGTGAGACCATGACATTGCAAGACATGAAACGTCCGAGAACTTTGGTGTGGTTAGAGAACATGGAGAGATCAAACTAGTACTTATCTGGAAGCTTTTGTCTTTGCTGGCTAATTTGTATAGTACCATATGGTTTCTGGCACAAGACCTGTACAATGCCAAGCATAGGGTACTGGGGAGAAAAGTCATCAGCAGTATTATCCGGCTATAAACCCTGTGGACTATTGTAACGTCCATCCTGGAAAGATGAGTCGTAAGTACAATACTGGCATGAATGTTGTTGAAGTGATCATTTGGTTTCTGACTGTATTTAAGGTCCACGTCACACAAGAGAACAATTACCTGGAACTTTAAATTACTTGTGGCTGGAGAATGCATAGGCCCAGGATAGAGCTTGTTACTATTATTTTGCTAAATGTATATTGCTTCAAACTACCTTTTAAATCCAAATCTCTAAGCCCATGGATTAGTGCTACTTTTGATATTCATTAAAGAAGGGTGTTTGTGTAGTAAGCAGCAGTTAAAAACAGAAGCTCATAATTGGTAACACTGCAAAGAACAGGTACCTGTGGGGCCTCAGTCAGAATGGTACCTATGTGTTACACATCCTACCTGAGTTAGAGTTACTATTGTTGTGATAAAATGCCATGACCAAAAGCAAGTTGAGGAGAAACCTTGATTTATACGTCTACATCATAGCCTATCACTGAAGGAAGTCAAGACAGGCATTCAAACAGGCCAGGAATCTGGAGAAAGGAGCTAATGCTGAAGCCATGGAGGAATACTGCTTACTGGCTCTTCATGGCCTGTACAACCTACTTTTTCATAGAATACAGGAACACCAACCCAGGGATGGTACCACACACAATGGTCTGGACTCTTCTCCATCAGTCACTAATTAAGAAAATACACTATAGGTTTGCTTTAAGCCCCGTCTTATGGAGACATTTTCTTCGTTAAGGTTTCCCCTCTCAGATGACTTTAGCTTATGTCAACTTGACATCCAGCACAAGTAACCCTTTGTCAACATGGCATACATCACTCTTAAGCCACCACTCTTCAATGTGGCCATCCCATGGCATGGCATCTGCCAATGGTCGGATTTCTTGCTGCAACTAGGTTGCACTTTTACCAATAACCTTTCCTGGGGTTTTGTCAGGTACTGCAGCCTTTCCACATAGTGCCCAGCCTCAGCTGCTCTCCATGACTGCTTCATCCCTGCAAAATTAGTGCCACCTAGGTGACTGTTACACTACCAAGGTTGTCTGATAACACAAAAGTACAACCTTGGCCACCTCTAGGACGAAGATCTTTTGTGCTGACTCTCAGGAGACACCTCAGTGGAAGATTACACTTCAGTGATTCTGATCTCTTCTTAATCAACACTAATTTCTCAGCTCCAGCTAGCCAGTACCAATTGTTCCCAGTAAAGCAAAGGTTTCTCTTGAATGTTACTGGTCTCTCGATAATCACTGTTGACTATTCAACCCCAGTTGACCAGAATCATGGAATCTTAATTCAAAATATCAAATAAGCAACATAGACGATAGTCTTTAAGTAATAATCAAACTTCCCTTGTTCCCAAGCCAGGCTTCCATCTTCTGCATTCCTCTTAACACTCTTTCTTCTAGGTATACACAAAATAGCTCACCAAGCTTTAAACATTCACTGGCTTTTCTTGCCCAAAGGTCCAAAGTCCTTCTATAGTCTTGCCCAAAACAACTTGTCATGTCTGTCACAGAAATACTCCACTATCCTGATACAAATTTCTGTCTTAGTTAGGGTTTCTATTGCTGTGGTGAGACATCATCACCAAAAACAAGTTGAGGAGGAAAGGGGTTATTTCCACATCGTAGTCTATTATTGAGGGAAGTCAGGACAGAAACTCAAAAAAAGGCAAGAATCTAGAGGAAGGAACTGAAGGCTTACTGGCTCCCCATGACCTGCTCAGCCTAATTTCTTAAACAACACAGGAACACCAGCCTAGTGTTGAAACCATCCACTATGGGCTGGTCCTCCAACATCAAACACTAATTAAGAATATACTCTACTGGCTTGCCTACAGTCAGCCCCATCATATGATAGCATTTTCTTAACTGATGTTCCCTCCTCAGATGACTTAAGCTTGTGCCAAGTTGACAGACTGTACCTAGCATATACCCTAACCACAGGAGTCAAGGAACATCATAGAAAAGTAGAAGGAATGGTTTCAGGATCCAAGGTCAAGAAGGATAGGGTAAAATAGAGTTTCAAGTCATGGCCATATGTTGCACCCATAAATTCAGCAACTTGCCTCTAAAGATACAAACATTATGAACATAGTCCAACTTCCAGCATGGTGAAGGAGGGGCACATAAGATCTCATCTCTAGCTGAGTAGGTATTAAGAGTTGATGGCTGCTAGCAGAGCAAGAGACAATTTTCTGTAGAATTATTAACCCTAGAAGGTTGAGATTGACCCAGTAGATAAGCTCACACTTGTACGTATATAGCAATACTTATTAGACCCTGTGGGATACTAAAAAATATGAAGATATGATGATGATATAGATGGGGAAGTATAGGAAGGTTGGAGGAGGGTAATGTTACTGAAATACATTGTATACATATATAAAATTCTTTAAAAACTTAACTCCATAAAAATAAGTGAAAACTACAGACCTGTCCTCTATTTCTCATGAACACAGAACTAAAAATCTTCAAGAAATGTTATCTAACAAAATACTGATCTATAAAGAAAACAATACACTACAAAAATGGAATTTACTATACTACATAAGTCTTTGTTATCATTTAAAAATAATGCATATTACTTCATTCATGAGGAAAGTTAGAAAAATGACATGATCATATAAGTAAATTCAGGAAAAACATGCAATAAAATCCATTATTTTCATGATTTAAGAAATATATTCTTCAGTAAACTGAGAATAGGAGCAAACTTTCCTGAGACAAAAATGATACTGTGCATAGTTTTCTGATATACTTTCAGGATGATTTGTTGGTCTTACAGTTGGCTCTCAGCTGAACAAGAACGAACAGGATAGTGACTTTTTGAGAGTTTCTATTATTATTTGTAGTTTTAGGTTCAAAGCAAAAATGTATAGGAAAATAGGAAGTTTCTCAGCTTTCTCCTTCCTCTTACATCTACACAGCTCTCATTTTCTTCCTATTTCTCACTGACACACATTTGCTTTCGCTGATGCTATACTCACAAATTTTCACCCAAATTATTAAAAACATTTCTGGCACATGAGTGTTTGCTCTGGTGTTGTTCCTTTTATGAAATTAGACAGGTTGGTAATAACAAGCAGAACGACAGAGACTAGGTTTTTTTTTTGTCCTGAGATTTCCTAGTGTATTGCTGATTCACCCCTCTTCCCAGCCTACACATGCCAACCACCCAGTGTTACTATGTTGGCTTGCTTTAAAGAGAATTTCATGTACTCAAATCATACATTGCACAGGACTTTTCTGATTGCTCCTTTGACTAAAGTATACTTAGGCCCCTCTATATCTTTCCATTCATTTCCATTGAGCCCTAAATAGAATCCATTGTCTGGATATCTAACAGTTTATTTATCCATTCATTACTGAAGGGACATTTTAATTGCTTCCATGTTTTGACAGTTACAACTGAAGTGGCTATAAATATCTATTGGTAGGACTTTGTGTAGAAATGTTTTGTTCACTCTTTTAAGCTAAATCCTAGGAACCATTTCAGTGTACAGCATGCTTAGTTTGATAGCAAACCACCAGATTGTCCCACAATGTATCTATGCTGCCCTACACCAACACCAACAAAGAATGAGACTTCCTCTTCCTCCACATGCTCACTAGCATGTGATGTTGTTAGTATTCTGGTAGTTTGATTATGCTTGACCCAGGGAATGGCACAATTAGGAGGTGTGGCCTTATTGGAGAAAGTATGTCACTGTGGGGTTGGGCTTTGAGACCCTCCTCCTTACTGTCTGGAATTTTCAGCTCCTCCAGGGTCATTCATACCTGGACACTGTCATGCTTCCCACTTTGATGATAATGGACTGAACCTCAGAACCTGTAAGCCAGCCCCAATTAAATGTTGTCCTTTATAAGAGTGGCCTTGGTCATGGTGTCTCTTCACAGCAACAGAAACTCAAAAAAAAAAAAAAAATCATGTTTTAATTCATGTTTCTCTGGTGACCTGATGTAGATTCTTTTTACTTGTTTACTTGGCATCAGAATATTTTACTTGACCACCTATTTGTAAGTTTTTTGGTATATTTTAAACCAAGGGATTTTGTTACCTTTGTTTTAAGAGTTCCTTGTATATTCTGGATTACATTCCTCCCTGATATACATCCTTTGCATCATTTTCACTGAATATGCTGCTTTCCTTCTTATGTTATGTATCATTCACCTAGCAAAACAATCTATTCCATCCATCTTTAATAATATACATAAAAATAACTCATAAAATCCAGAGCTATTGAAAAATTTTTTACTTGATCTTTTCAAGGTTTTATAGTTTTGCATTTTAAATTCTCTGTCATCCATTTATGTTAGCTTCTTGTAAGGAATACAAATCTATATCTAAAGTCTTACTTTTTACAGCTCCACATACTAGACCCTACCCTAGAAAGAATATAAGAACAATTGTTTGCAATTTAATCACAAAAAGGTTTTAACTAAGATATATTGTATACAGTAGTACTTCCTTTATAAAATTTAATCATATTCATGGAGGACCTGTACTATGAACTTAATCCCAAGTGACAACCTTCAACACATACTAACAGAGAAGACCTGAAGTATACACAATAAAAACAAGGAGAAACTATATGAGAAATATCAGGATAGTTTATCAGGCAAAAGCTAAATAATTGTGCAACAGAATTAAATTATTGTCTGTCACACATGGTCAAAAATAATTTAGCAACTGTCCTTGCATATATACCAAGTTAAAAGAAAAAGTATGTGGGAGAGACTTAGGCTTTTACATTGTCCCCCAACCTTCAAGAATAAGCCCATGTAAAGAAGCACTGATTATACTCCCCAGAGTACTGGTAAGTCTGGGAAGAACTTGGACCATTCCTTTGGGATACAGTCAATACAAATACTGACCACTGGGTAGTAGACAAATATTGTAGGAGTGAATTATTTTTCCTGAACCCTTTGTATTTCACAAATGTGTTCACTCCACCTCCACATTCCTCCTGCATCCCTCACTGAGAAATGTTATATCATTGAAATCATTGTATCATTCTTTGTTGACGTCTCTGCCCAGCTGAGAAGTGTGCTACATCACTATAGCCTTCTCTGTTGACTACAATGCCTTGCTTCACTTGGGAAACTTACAGAATTGAAAATGTGGTCAAAGAACCAAATAGATTTTTCTGTCCCTAAGCCATCCAAAATGATGAATTACAATAGTTAAGGTTTTAGAAGTTCAGTTCATTCCTGAGCTGGAGCCCAAAAGGAACAGGATATCTAAGGACACTCACACTAACTTTTGTTCCCTTGCAATTACTTTCATTCAGTCATTCGTGAACATAAAAATGTAATTAACAATCATCTGTTATTTATCCTTTATATGCATGCTCAGGGGCTGGATTTCACATCACCAAACCAATCAGAGTCTGGATGTAAGCTTCTTGGTTGTCAGTTTACTCAGTTTTCTGCTCAAGCTCCTCCCTTTGCCACTATTGCCTGAGGTTACAACACATTTCCTGAAACCTGGTAGGCAGCAGTTAATGAAAGAATGTTCTGAGTGATCCCCAGCTGTTCTAAACAAAGGCCCCAGCTAGCACACTCCATCCCAGAAAATTCTACTCCTGTCTTCCCAGTCTTTCAATCACTTATTTGCTTGATGCATGTAGCTACAACTTCTTAGAAGTTTCTCCTGTAAACCTTCACAGCTCTCTCTGGAGTGAGGGAATTTATCAAGAAGAAATCTTTTTTGGCTAAGCCTTATTTCTTCTCTGAATGCTTGTCAATATTGGGTTTCAGAGAACTGCTTACAATAAGTTGGCTAATGAGAGGAAGCTTATTTGCTATGGCTATATAAGAAAGAACATGCCATTTCCTCACTGTCTACAGAAACAGAATCAGAAGTCATTCCAACAAGAATCTTTCACTCTAAAGCAAAATAATGACTCCTTCAAATATCTCTCTGGAGCACTCACTTTGGACAGGTGCATGTGCAATTCACACTAACACATATCCATCCATCCACATAAGTTGTATGGCCAATATTCTGTTCACTTTCTTCTCAAAGCCTACTGTAAATCAAGTATTGATTCTATGAAAAGTCATCAGCTTCATTTGATGGCTTGGCCCAACTCTACTCAGGCAGCTCAACATGGGTGATTATATTCTCATTTCCATCCTCTGATGGCTAAAGGAGAAAGGTTAGCTAGTCTGGGATGCTTTATACAGATATTAATAGAATAATGAGCTATGTCATATCTTCCCCAAAAGTTAAAAAAATAAAAATTCAAAGCCTTGCAAATGAGTTAATACTAAATTAGTGGCACAGAAGCAGCAGTTCTCTGTGATAACTGACCCAGAATATTAAATTGATTATGTAATTTAACATCACCATCCTATTTGATGGCTGCCTAATAATTCTGTATTCTCCTACCTTATAGTCAATTGTAAACTCTAGAAATGAAAAAAACATATTTATTTTGTTCAAATTTGCAATTTTCTGCCATATGAACTATTAGTAATCTGTAATCTCTTTCTCCTCAGGGAGCCTATTCCCCCGGGGAAAGGATGATTGCCTTATTTGAATCATGCAGTCCTTGATGTTTCCTGTCTTTCCTTCCTGGCTAGAGGTGAGGATGGAATTCACTTACATTTGTGAGTAATCTTTCTTGGGAAAAATTATTTCCCTCTCAGATTCACCATCTTGTACCTCAGAGAAAGTAAGAAGAAAGGGAAGCAAAGCACATGGAGGACGGCGCAGCAGCGTCCAAGCAGAAGGCCTTTGCGAAGTGGGCATGGTTCCACCTGGAGGGTGCATTAACAATGGAGATTCCTGCAGGCTCTCCACATGTACTAGCTTTGAGGATCTAAGTTTCAGACTCCTCCAGAAGATTGTTTGATTGTTGTTGTTTGTTTTCCTTTTTCTCTTGAGACAGGGTCTCATATAGCATGGTTTGGTCTTGATCTTACTATTCCAACTGAGGATATCCTTGAACTTCTAATCTGCCTGCTTCTGTCACTGAGGTGCAGAGATCAGAAGTGTGATCTGACCACCATGTCTGCTTCATCCAAGTTACTTTTAAACACACAATTTGAGAATTGCACTACCATGGAAATTTGACACCTTAAGAACCTGCAGAATATAGAGAATAAGAATGATTATTATAGGACAAAAAGATAGCTCAGTGGGTAAAGACACTTGCCTCCACAACTGACAGTTTAAGCTTAATTCCCACATAGTGGAAGAACAGCAAAATCTTGAAAGGTGTCTTCTTATTGCTGCATGTCTTTCATGGTGTGGTGTGGTGTGTGTGTGTGTGTGTGTGTGTGTGTGTGTGTGTGTAAAGAAACAAAGCACATGTCAGAGTCTTACTGGTTCTGAATCTTGCTTTTATCACATTCTATTATATTTACTTGTCTAAACTGTTACCTAACAATTTCAGTCTCCCCCACATACCATGATGGCCTTCTCCTTCTCTTTTTCTTCCCTTCCATCTTTTTGTTCTTGACACTTTTTTTCCCACAGACTTTATTTTTCTGCTTTGGCTTCAAAATGATACATCTTCAACACCTTTAGTATATATTTGATTTTTTTCCTCTGGTTCTTTTGTCCAAATCCCAACATGAACCTCTTGGATCACACGCGCACACACACTCACACACACACACACACACACACACACACACACACAGTGTAAAACTAATCTCAATGAAGAGATTTTTCAGATAAATCAACTCTTTGACATACTCTCCTAAAACAGATACCCTATAATCATGATCACATGGTAATTCATATGAAGAACCAACTTGGTAGAAGAACATTCTAACAGACCTTCATTCCCTCAAGTTTTCAGAAAATTAAGACCACAACCTGGAATATAGCTAAGCCTTCCCAAGTATGGCATTTGCTTAGCTGATTGATCACCATATTGGCCAAGTCAACAAGGGACCGCTATTCACTTTTATTTCATGAAAACTTCCATGTGAAAATCTCCAATGATATTTATTCTCATGGGTACTTATCTTTCCACATTCTATTTTGGTCAGTGATGATGGCTGGGACCTTACTAATCCATGAAGAACAAAACACTCCAAAGAATGTATTAACTGAAGTATGCATCCAGAATTCCCAATAACAGTTGAAAAGAGCCAAAGAGACCAGGTGCCGGGCAGGAGGATATTTCAGGGTTGGCTAATGGTCCATATTAGATACTTCCTCTGTCTACCAGGGCTATTCATTAGGAGAGGATGCTGTGTCCTTCCCAGTCTTCCCACACCCTCTCCCTAGTCTGCATTTTGTACATACACATTTCAATGAGAGTCAGGAGACACTGATTTTCTACTGTGCAGAGAACTGTATATATGTAACCCTTTAATAGTATGTCAGAAGGGAGGTTAGGGTATTTCCCCTCCCCAAGCTCTGCTTAGCACTGGGGATAAAGCATACAGAATGACTATGTATGGAACAGTAAATTTCCCTAAAATCTATCAAGCTCAGGAGTTTAAAAACAGTGTTCTTATTCATGGCTGTCCTCTCAGATAGGAAAAGAGAGTCTCCACTCACTGTTCCCTTGTGTTTTCTAGAGAGTGGACTATTTCTACCATACATCTTATAATATTCTAAATTTCCGAGTCCTAGGAGTTTAGTCTATCAATACATTTCCAGTTGTGCCCTCTCTATTTCTGTGACCAACGTTTTCACCTAGGTCTTCCTTAAATCTTATATTTTAATTTAAATCTTTAAATTTCTTACTTTCTATATGAAATTCAGTCCAAGTGGTTTCTCTGCCCACCATATCCAGTTGGTTTGCTTGTAATACAATTCTTATCGTGTTCAGTCAGCCTACATACCTTGAGTAGCTTTACCACTGCTCAAAGGCAGAAAAGAATCTAAACTCTTTACACTTTTAAAAACTTTAAAAACACCCATTGTAGACTTACCTCTAAAATCCTTCTGCATACCCTGAAAAGGTTTTGTGCCTCAACCTCCCCCAATTCTAACTCATGCTTTCACAGTCCTCCCTTCAGTAACCTTCTCACCTCTTTAAGCCCTTTGGGATGCACTAAGCTGACTGTACTGGCTCCTTTTGTGTATCAACTTGACACAGGCTGGAGTTATCACAGAAGGGAGCTTCAGTTGGGGAAGTGCCTCCATGAGATCCAGCTGTGGGGCATTTTCTCAATTAGTGATCAAGGGGTAGGGCCCCTTGTGGGTGGTGCCATCCCTGGGCTGGAGGTCTTGGGCTCTATAAGAGAGCAGGCTGAGCAAGCCAGAAGAAGCAAGCCAGTAAGGAACATCTCTCTCTCCATGGCCTCTGTGTCGGCTCCTGCTTCCTGACCTGCTTGAGTTCCAGTCCTCACTTCCTTGGTGATAAACAGCAATATGGAAGTAAGCTCAATAAACCCTTTCCTCCCCAACTTGCTTCTTGGTCATGATGTTTGTGCAGGTATAGAAACCCGGACTAACACACTGACCTTAAAAATAATTTCTGCTACTTTTCTTATCTCCTTAGCAGGAATTTACCAGTCCCTTTCTGAACTTCTACAACATCGACATTCTTACCTATTACATTATTTTTTAAACTATATTTGGTGTTATAATTCCAATATGTTTCCCATAGGGTCATATGTTAAAACATTTGTCCTGAAGCTGGTGATAGTATTTTTGGGTGAGTATGGAACCTCTCATGCCTAAGGTTTACCTGTGGACAGAAGCTGGAAGAGGTGATCTCTTGAAGGTTATTGCCACACCTACTTCTGCCTACAGTTTGGCAACCTGTGAGCTGACCAGCCACCATATGCTGCTGCTACTCCAGCCTGAGTTGTCCCATCCATTGTTCTTTTCTTGACATGATGTAATACACCTTCTAAACTTTGAACCCAAATACACCTTCCCTCCCCTAAGCTGCTTCTGTAGAGTATAAGTAATGGTACCAGTAACTAAGATAGTTATCCATCTGTGTGATAGAAGATAGGTCCTTAGCTCAGGGATGTGTTTGCTCATCCACATGCAAGTAACAGAGTCCAACATACAGAGAGATGCTTAATATATTTTGATTTCTAATAAATGAGTGTTTCAGACTCAAAGCAGGTACTGTCTCTCCACTGCCTGCATAATTGAGTTGTAATTTCCATTTTTGCAGAAATCTCTTAGACTGGAAAGGGAAAAGCAAGCCCAGAGTGGAAGGCAGTGGAAATTTTTGGAAGACACATGCCCCTCAGGCCTAACTTCATTACTCCCCATAAGACCCACACAAACCTTTTGCTGTTGTCTCTCCACCTCCTTCCAGCTTCGGAATTGCTTTCATATTCTTATCTCAGTTGCACATGGCTTCTTGGAAGTAATTTTATTAAAATGTATTTGAAGCAGTTGCCGGTCCATTAACACCTTCTTGCATCCAGCTGTGTCAGATAAGCCCTGAGAAACTTTTATTTTTCTCAATTGAGAAAACTTGTAGCTCTGGCAACAACCAAGAGGCCTCTGGGTCTACCCAGGATGTCTAATATCACAGTCAAAGTGCTAGAGTTGCTGTGTCTTGGTGATGGGGAGCTAGTGGGTTACAGCAAAGCCCTGAGTCCAAGAAAGCAAAATTTCATCTGTAGCAGTCAGATTCACCTGGCAACCCATAGAACATTCTAGATCTTTAAGAGCCATGTGGGGATTCACTTCAAAGCTGAAGACAAAGAAGTTGAAGGGTGGAGAAGTATTACTGTGCCAACAAATGTTGCAGTCTGTAAGATCTGGGCAGGAGGAAAGGATGGTGTTCAGTACATCTTTCTCTGGCTCAGGGACCAAGTTGGGGACCTGGAAAAACTGGGAACCAGTGACTGGGCAGCACCTAAGAGAAATGCTTTCCATAGTAGGTAAAGGGTTCCCACACAGCATACCAGAAGAGAAGAAAGGGAATAAATAAAGGAGAGAGAATTGGTCAGTAGTGGAAGACCATGATTTCAATTTCTATCCTGTAAAAGCATGGTTGATAGAAATCATTTTGTATCATGTGACAAGATTAAAATTACAAATTAGAGTACAAATACTATAGCCAAATAAACAAGTCAGAAGTCTAGAGAAATATTCCCTCAAAAGTCAAGCACTTCGAATATAAGGTAAACAAAATCTTTCTTTAACCTGTTTTTCAAAGGAGTTGGTAAGTCATTACTTCTGAGAATTTGGAACAGTGAACTACATGTAGGCCTCAAATAAGGTAGAAAAAAATGAGAGACACCCAACAAGTTTGTATTGAAGTCTTTCTCTTTTGTTATGCAGATTGTTCTGTAGTATTTCCTTAACAGTAGGGATTTTATGTTTCATGAATGAATGAAATGAAAATCCTGTTTTAGGCAAAGATTCTACTAGGCAGTACCACCCACTGCCTGTTTCTTGTGGACTTGCTGTTGACTGATTCTGAACACAAAGGAGATAAATACCATCCTCCTGAATTTTCCAGAAACTTTCAGATGGGTCCTGAAGAGTCAGCATTGGAAATGTCATATTATTACTTGAATCAAGATATTCTCTTGAATCAAAAATAAGCCATTCTAAACAGTCCATTTGTAGATAAACAAAATATTCACAATACTAAGAAATACTGGTTAATTTAGGGCATGGGAAGGATTTTTGTTTGTTTTTTCTTTATTGTTCCTCTCTAATGGGATATAGGTGCCTTAACCCTCAGGGCTCACTAGACTTCATAGAGAGAGCTCTGGTTGCCGTTATACTGTTCAAAGAGTATGAGGCTGAAGCAAGCAAGTCTAAAAGCTGTGGTGAAAGAACCTGATGGGATTCAGGCTTAAAAAAAAAAAAGACAATATCAAGTGACTGGGTAGATTATGAACTGTGCCTGGAAGAGTGGCTTTGCCACTAGGAAGAGAAAAGGATACCATCCAAGACCATTCACAGATTAAATCTGAGCACATGGTGGAAATTAAAAAGAAAAAAAATCGAGAGTCACTTTGTTGTTAACTACAGATTGCAGTCTTTTCCATAAGTCTTGTGATCAAGCTCAGAATGTTGTAGTCATTTTTTTTTTTTAAGGCAACACTTAGAGGCTGTTGAATTTTCTTTCAAATTTTAAATACCACGTCAAGAGCATTTCAGGAACTACCGAACAAGTTAGACACACAGCTGCTGACATCCACCGACAGAAGCAATCTGAGAGAAAGAATCTGTGTACAAAGATGACAAAGAGGAAAGCTGCCTGGCAGTTGGAACAAACATCAGGGGAATATTAAGATTTCAAAAAACACTTTAAAATGGCAGAATACTTTGGCCTCAGAGGACCCGGTAATCATGAGAGGCACTGATAAGAGCCTGCAAGAGCTTCACTAGGCAGGCAGGCTGCTTGTGCAAGATCCTGCCATTGAGCCACTGTGATGCCCTGGGCCAACTGCTTAGTCTCGCTCTAACTTGATCCTGCAGAAACAAACAGGTAATAGTAAGGGCTGCCTCATCAACTGAGAGGGCATCAGATGACCTGATGCACATAAGGTAGTCACTGAGCTACTTGGAGCAAAGGAGATATTAGGCAGAACAGACTAATGAGACAAGGGGTGAAGACTAGGGAGGGAGGAGAGAACTACATTTGCTGGCTGCATGGCCAAACAGAATGTGCCCCTCAAGCTCATTCTCTTAACCTCCCCATCCTCAGCCACTACAATCAGGGGTAAAGCACCAGCAGCACTCCAGAGAAGGCCAGTCAGGGGATACAAGCTGAGGTAGCTTGATCCTTTCTGAAAGTATCAGAAGTATATCTCCTCCTCTAATAACACCATTCAGTTTTGCCTGTGCAGGAAATGCCTCTCCATGATTTAGGGAAGAATGCGGCTTCTAGAGCCCCCACAGAAAGAATGAATGACAGAAAGCCCACCGCATTCAGTAGCATTCTGTGGGAAGGCTGAGGAACCGGCTTCCGAAGCTGAGAAAGCAGCACCACCAAGAACGAGCATGGAGGGCTTCAGCTTTGTGTTACATTAATGAAGGGGGAACATGGGACTCATGGGTCCCACCACACTTCAGGAAGATCCTGGGCTTTCATGCCAAACAAACCTCTACTCAAATTTATGCCTGCTTATCTGTGATTTGGTAAAACTTCCTTGTCTCTCAAAGACATCCGTTTCTTCCCTAAATATACATAGTAGTAGCATCTACCACACAAGGTTGATATGAGGATGAAATAAGGTCACATTTAGCTCTGTTCTTTCACCCAGCTCCAGAATTTGTCTCTGCTTCCATGAGCTCCAGCTCATCCTTGATGCCTTCACAGCTCACCTCTGTCCTGGTGAAAAGACTCTTAGATAAGTTTGCTTAGTCAACATCTTCTAATTATAGCACCAAGGTAAAATAGAGTTTGTATTTGAAAAATGGCTTCTTAGTAAAGTATATCTATTGTGGATTGATTGACCCATGGTTCATCCAAGAAGTAAGATTGATTGTGTATAGTTAGCCAGGCTCAGCCAATGCTTTAGTAAAATGTCCCTTGAGCACCCCCACTACAGAGTTTTTTGCAGACATTTGCATGGTGAAGTGGGTCCATTTCTTTTGTCCTGTATTAAATACCCAGAGGCAATAATCCTCATTATGGGCCAATGGCTTAGAAAATGTTATTATTAAATCAAAGCCATTTGCAATAAAGGGAAAAATTCATCTGCAACTATAAACTCTGTTGCTGATAGCTGGGCATTAGGAAAACAAACGATCCTCAAGTCCCTTTAGACCTTGCTCTTCAAAGCTTAATCACATGGCAGGCCCTCCAGGGCCATCCTTGAAGAGAGGAGAAGAGCCCAGGAGGATGATTCCAGGGATGTGCATGGTTTCTCAGAAGACATTGGACGTGACTCAGAGAACCACGCTGATTACCCAGCTTATTGTCTAAAATGCCATTAGTTAAATTTAACTTGTATATGGCTCTGTTTCCCATTAAAAAAGAGTGGAGTCAGACATCCTTGGGTGGTAATTCTACTTCCTAGGGAAACCTTGCACAAATCAATAAAAGCCTCGGTGTCTACCCCTCCAGTTTAGGATAAGGTAATGGACATTTTTGGTTGAACATATTTTAACAGAATTAGAATCATGCCTTAACATACAGATTGTCTCAGAAGGAGCCAGTGGGTTGCTTTGGCCATGCATGATATTGTCATGAAGCCTGTGTTATCATGAGGACTGAGGAGGCTTTCTGGAGACAAGTTGCTTCCCTTATGTTGTTCTGCAAAACAAACAAACACTGCAGCTAAGACCAACCTCTGCTTAGTCCTTACACAGGACTGTAAGGCATAAAGCCTGGGCCATTCAGACATCAACTAATAATTGCTATCTGCTTACTAAGTTACCACTGCTGCCGGAAAGAAATACTGTTCTAAACTAGACAACTTTCACTGAAAGTAACTTCAACTTTGTTTAAGAGGTAATGTGTGCAAAAATCCATACAGACTGATCAGAGTTCTGAGATAGGGAACCTATAAACTGAGCAGCCTCTGTTTAACTGAAGTAAGAATACTGAGCAAGGGACAGATGCCAATTTGGGGCCATTTCGCTTAGGTGTGGAGGTCACAAAGAATGGAGATACATCTGGATGAGGAGGGTTCCTCACTGTAATCAATAAGGTAGAGTAATAAAGAAGCACTGCTGAGCTATGAGAACTGTTTCCATTCACTGACTTTAGCTGTTTGGAGTGGTTTCCCACCTCCAACCCTCAAGGATGGTTGCTGTTTAGCCCATACAGTGCCATGAAGCCATGCTTTCAATCACGAGGCTAACATACTGAACCTCTGAAACTGTAAGCAAGCCTCAACTAAAGTGCCTTTAGAAGAGTTGCCTTGATCATGGTGTCTCTTCACAACAATAAAACCCAAACTAAGACACTTTCAGTGCTTAAAACATCACCTGCAGCTGCCTGAACAAGACTGCTTGTGAGTTTGTTTTTTTTTTTAAAGATTTATTTATTTATATTTTGTATGTGAGTACACTGTAGCTGTAGAGATGGTTGTGAGCCATCATGTGGTTGCTGGGAATTGAACTCAGGACCTCTGCTCGCTCGGGCCCAAAGATTTATTTATTATTATATGTAAGTACACTGTAGCTGTCTTTAGAGTTTTAAACTCTACTCCTGATAACTTTGAGGGGCACTAGTACAGGTTGTTCACCACAGCTTCCTATTGAAATTGGTTGCAGCATATCTTTGGGGACCTTTATTCTCAGTGAGATCTCCAAGGGCCTATCTATGATCTGGCTTTTCCTCAGAATCTGATTCTTAATTTGGAATGCTGTCTCACACTAATTTATTTAAATGAGACCAGTATAGTGCTTTTATTCTCATTTATAATGAGAAAAAAAATGACATAAAGCTATTAAAGCTGCCCCTTCTTGATGTAGTGAGGGGAAGGAAGGGGAGAAACGTAGCCTGATTGGGTTAAGATTTTTCCAGGTTCTACTCACTAAAAAGAGTATGTGATTCTCTAATTGTAAGTCATTCAAAATAAAACAAATGTCTTCACCCACACAAGGTAATGTGGATACTTTTTACTTTAAACGATGAATTATTTCCAAACGTCTTTTGTTATTATTCTTGTGGCACTGTTGTCTAGATAGACCATTGAATAATAAACTATTGAATGATTTTCTTTTCAGTCCTCAAGCCCCATAGTTGTCCAGTATTAGCATTGGACTTTTAACAAATGAAAAATATATACATGCCCAAAGAACAAAGAGTAATCAATATTGCAGTACCCACTTCTGTTCCACCTCACCTGTGCCTTCAAGAAGATCCCTGGAGGTGGCTGATGCTATTTCTGGTCTTATTATGCTCTACCCTCATTTAAACTGATAATCCTGGGAGTGCCGGAGGGCCAAATAGGGTCTTGTCATCTGAATCTGTTGAGCAGGATGCACAGCAGAATAGTAAAACCGTTTAATCAGAGCTCATCCTTGCTTACAGCAGGAACGGACAGTTCCTCCCTGGGGCACCCTAATAACATTATACTGCACACAATGTTTTATTTCTTCTTTACTTAGGAGTAAACAACAACCTTTTTCTCTTTGTCATCCAAAATTAATTGAGAAAAAAAAAACACACCAGAATGAGACAGAAGTATTGGTAAACTAATTGGAGAGCACAGCCTCATGTGTATGACACCAGAAGTTGGCACCTCTCCACAACCCTATTCTGTGGCCTCTCACTAGTCTGAAGGATGACTTAGCCTCACCCTAGGGAAAATTTGATTCTATAGTGCAGCCAGAACTGTTGTCTTGGGTTCATCCAGGATGTTTCATTTCCTCAACATCTTCATAATGACAAATTTTGAGGTAAGAGTTTGTTCCTTTGTTTTTTTCTTACTAGATTTTTCTTTTGTTTTTCCTATTTTTTAAAAAAATTCTGATATAATGCCTTTGTGTATTTTTGACAGAGAAAGAGAGAGAGAGAGAGAGAGAGAGAGAGAGAGAGAGAGAGAGAGAGAGAGAGGAGAAGGAGGGAGGGAGGGAGAGAGAGAGAAGAGAAGAGGAGAGGAAAGGAAGGGAGAGGGAGAAGGAGAGGGAGAGAAAGGAGAGGGAGAGGGAGAGGGAGAGAAAGGAGAGGGAGAGGGAGACAGAGCTTTTGAATGAGTTGGTTTTGCTTGACTAGTACCTACAAGAGTCAAGGTGAACTCACCGTTGAGGCCAGTATAAGTTTGCAATAATAGCCTCACAGTCTCTCAGATTCCATTTAAATAGGGACTTCAAATGCAATCAATGGCCCAGTTTCCTTTGCTTCTTTTTACAGTTATGTTCAGGAAATGGATTCTGGTTACACCCTGGTCATCCCAAGCTCACATCCTCCATGGTTTTGTCTCCTCATCAGCTTCAGTTAGACACCAGGAAGTAGGATTGTCTTCTTCAATGAGTTTATGAGGCCTCCTTTACTGGGTTTCCCTCAGTTTGCACGAGTTGCATCCTTTGACTTCTGCTAGATCAGGGCTGATGGAGGCAGACAGATCTACCTCTTCTAGAGGTGGAATTGTTCTTTTAATCAGAACAACTGAATGGCAAGCCTTTCCACTGATATGACACTGTAAACCTGGGGTGTGGCTGCTCCAGGGGTTGATAACATGGAAAAGGGGGATCTTTGGAAATGCAAGCATTCAAGTACAGATCAGTTCCTCTGCAGTCTGGAAGTTGTAGGTATCAGGGGGATTTTGTATATGGCACTCCTCATTAGAAGCTTCTACAGATGTTATCAAGCACAGCAACTTAGAGACGTATGTACCTTCGTTTTTATCATTGCTTTATTCACTATAGCAAAGAATTGAAATCAACCTAGTTATCCATCTGTATAAGACTAGATAATGAAATGTGTGTATATGTGTGTGTGTGTGTGTGTGTGAAAACTATTCAGCTCTAAAGAAAACATAGAAATTGCAGGAATGTGGATGAATTTAGAATATACAATATTAGGTGAGATCACTAAACTACCAGAAAGAAAAAGCCTTAAAAGCCTTAAGCTATCTCTCTCATATATGGCACTTAGCCAATAATACATGTTTATAGGTAAACAATTGCACATATGAGTATAGTATAACATGAAGAAGAGAAAATGAAATGCTGAAAATAAATGGCTGGGAGCTCCACAGCTTCTTTTTTGAATGTGTAGTCGAAGTGGATAGAAGTTCATTGAGTTGTGTAGACTTTGAGTCACTAATCATGGTGTGTGGTGTTTTCATTTATTTGCAAGATTTTTTTTAAATAAACTTTTAAAATTTACCTTCCAATGGTGATTTCAGCATTCTCCTTATTGTTATTATTTTCAGATCTTTTTCTGAAAGGCAGAAGAAAACACTAGCTGTGTGGATCTCCTCCACTGCTGATATGCAAAAGCAGCCTAGGATCACTAGATACTCAGACAGGGAAGAAGATCAAAGCTGGGAGAAAACATACAAACCACAAGGAAGTACAACATACACGGAAGTACAGAACTGAAAGCAGGGGAAAAGTTCCCGAAGTTTCCTTAGAGAAATAAGAAAAAAGTCACAGCCCAGAAATAATATAAGGATGCCTCATGGATAACTAACCAGAGAACCATAAAAATGATATTGAATATTAAAAATTAATATTAAAAATTTTAAATTCAAAACAAGAGAGAGTTTGTGCAAAAAATATTTCAACATTGCTGTAAAATTAAAGATTTTTATTTAAAGGAATTTTGAAGTTCAGTGTAGGTGTGTGGAAATGTAAATCAGATGAAATTTCCCAAAAGGAAAACACACAGGAGAACTGGGAAAGACAGAGGAATGGAAAAAACGCAACTTGAGAGGGAGGAGTCTATGCTAATAAATATTCTACAAAGACAACATGGTCCTCAGTGATGGCAGGGATGTGCCACAGACTCAAAAGCCAGTGTCAGTCACTATCTGCATGTGATGACAACAGTTACTCCAAGGCCACTCTTGCAACATTGCAGCATCTTCTAAGTGAAGAAGAAAAAACTTTCCATGGGAAAGATTTTTTAAAAGATGGCAATTGTTTTCTCCATTTGTATTTTAAAAGGTTATCAATTTAATATCTACAAAAAGAAAAACAAGGGAATTTCTAATTCAAAAAAAAAAAAAGCTCAATCTGATGAACTCAGTCTTTGAACTCTAACATGGCTCTGTATATTACAGAATTTGACTAATTGCCTTAAAACAATGGACTACATTTGGATTCTGATGCCAAGAAATAAAAGTCCTTCTTCTTGAGCCCAAATGGTGTACATGCTTATTTAAGTTCCTGCCATGTAAGAGTTTAAATTTTGTTTTAATTTACCATATATTGTCTTCTTATATTCTGGTGATTGTTACTGTGATGGTCAGTTCTGTCTTTTCTTCCCTTTTTAACCATTATTTTTACATTTAAAAAAATTGTTGTGCTGGGAGTGGTGGTGCATGCCTTTAATCCCAGCACTTAGGAGGCAGAGGCAGGCAGATTTATGAATTTGAGGCCATCCTGGTCTACAGAGTGAGTTCCAGGACAGCCAGGACTATGCAGAGAAACCCTGTCTCAGAAAACCAAAAAAAAAAAAAAAAAATCAGAAAAAATCAGAGCAGTAACCCAACCATGTGCACCAACGCACAAACAAGCAACAAGCAACGCTGCCCCAGTGCTGGGAAAATCACTAGTGGGAAGCTTGGGACGAGGTACTTTTTTCTTTTGCTAAGGGTGTTAGACATTATTTGGCATTTAAATCCAGTCTGTGATTACTTATAGTTAAAAAATAAACAAACAAACACAAGGAGATGTCTAATACTCTTGCCTCGTGCCTATCACTGTTAAAGACCAATGATTCTTTGGGAAATAAAAGTTTAATAAGAGAATTTATATCTGCTGACTAGATTTTCATATACACAGAGCCAGACTTCCAGCCATGATAACAGCTATTCCGTGTATATCATTTCTTTAACCTCAGAGGAAGTCAAGAATGTCTATTTATATTCATTATCATTGAATTTCTTCTCTATAGGTAAGCTCCTTTGAATATTGATCTGAGGAACAATTGAAAGAAAGCTGGAGTGGATACATGTTTGATTCTTAATAGTTCTAGTTCTTTAAGGTGTAAGCCATAACAACCTAATTAACCTCCCTGAGACTCTAAGTCCCTCTATCTGCAAGATGGAGATAGTGGGCCAGTCCTTACCTGGGTAATAGTAGTTCTCAAATAAGATATTTCTGTGAGCATACAATGGGTGTATGTGTTATTTTTTTCTCTCTTTTCTGACTTTTTCCTCACAACTGATCAGCTTCATGGATGAATAAGCTAATCAGAATTATCTATTTGCCATATGAAGTACAGAATTTCAGATTCTACAATTCTTTGATGAGTTTGAGAAGTTTCCTCTCTCATCCACATTACTTAACACATTTAATTAGCCTAGTGTCTAATAAGGGGTAGTTGTCATATGGCATGAGTCTTTGTCATTAAATCTGCTGTAGAAGAAGAGTGTCCATGCCAGACATTGTCACTTCTGTGTTTCCCTTGTCACATACTGCTTTTGCCTAAGTTCTCAACTAGTTTTCTTGAACTGGTTTGTAATACTGAGATTGATCAATACAGACCAGTTTGTAGACTTGTGGTATGCCTCTGTTTAGGTATCATTCAGAAAACGGGAAGGATCAATTGAAGTACAACTGTGAAAAAGTATGTTAACATCTCAAATATTGAATTAAGCCATTTTGTTTGCCAAAGAGATTATAGGAACTCCTTCACTAGCCAGTACTTACATAATGAATTCTCAATTAGACCTGGGAGCATCTCAACTCAAAGGTTAATTTTATTCTCCATTACAAAGTTTTGAGAATGGTCCCTGGGGCTGTTCTTAATTTAAAAAAACAAAGAAAGGTTGGGTTATGTATTAAGGATCACAGGGGCAAGTTCAGAATATCACTTCCTCCCAGAAAAGAAAAAGATCATTTCATTCACATTTATCCAGGGGCTTCCACTTGGAACAGCAACACAGCTTTTGTTATTCACTATTGACAGACTCATCTGATATTTGCTAGAATTACTCAGTCTAGAAACAAACCTGTAAATATATAGCCAAGATAACAAAGGTAAAGAGTCAGAATTTGATTTTAAGGAAATTATTCTAATTATACTCTTATGGTTTAAGAAGTACATTTACCCAAAATAGGATAATGCTTTCTCATGCTACATGATCCTTGTATAGAAAAGTGTCTTTAAAACCCAGGAGAATTGATAGTTAATATTAAGTCAATTTTGCATTTCTAATAAGGCAAACAGGAAAGAAGATCTCTTTGATGTAGAGCAGTAGGTAGGAACCATTATGCAAGGCTGTAAAAGAATAAACTGACAAAGGTTTTGGTTTAAGCCATTCTTCTCTCATGAAATGAATATGCAGTAGGAGTCATCACTGGCCAAGGTTTCCCTTTAAGATGTAGGAGGCACTCTCTTTGACTTCTGGTAAGATTTTTCAAGAGGCCTAGCCTTTTCTCAGCATACTGCCTAGACTCACCCAGCCTGCCACAAAAGCATCAAGGAGTAGGTCAGATGGAGGGAAGATTCAGTCATTCAGAGTGCTTGCTGCTGCTGGTGCTCAGCTCCCAATCACCACATCAGGTGGCTCACAACTGCCCTATCACTACAGTGCTATGGGCCATCACTTCTGTGACTTTCAGGGGTGAAAGTGCACACAAACACACACACAGCTTTAGGAAAAGAATAAAGAATTCTGAAGGTATGACAGACAGACATGAAAGGAGGCTTTTCACTTTCCTTTTCCTTTCCATATAGTCTGGACACAGGATATTCAGACCTTTATCCTGGTCTTCTGCTCGGTTTTCTCTTACTCTACACACAGCAGGGTTCTCCTAGCTCCTGATGATTCTAGGCTCCTTTTCTTTACTTACTGGAGGCCTGACATGAGCAGATGAGTGAGATGTGAGAAGGACATCCAGATCCCATGTCCTCTTTGACCTCTGTGCTCAGCTTTTTCTTATCTCGAGTATCGCTAGTCAAATCAAAACTTGAACTGATCTTGCAGAATTAGTGTTATAGTCAGCCTCGTGTCATATTTTCTTCCTCTGTGTATGTATTAGAATATTTTCTCAAGCTTTCTGTTGATAAACTTTTTTACAATGGGCAGGAAATATATCTACTGATCTTTTAAATACTACTGTGTGTGTGAGTGTGTGTGTGTGTGTGTGTGTGTGTGTGTGTGTGTGTGTGTGTTGGGTATGGCATTATCCTTGTTTTATTTATACCCATCATTCAAAATCCAGTGGATTTATTTCTATTTATTTTGTAAGTCCATTGCTAAAATAATGTGAGAAGTGAAACTTTTGTTATAAATACCCATGGAATTTCCTTGTAGTGGTGGCAATTTCCACATAATCCCACATTGAAATGGTGGCTCAAGAAGGAGAATAAGGGGTAACAGAACCTGGAAAGACATTGGAAAGTGATGCTGGTGAGGAATATCTGCAAATGTACAAAGCAAGTGATGCTCGATCTTCCTTTCATATTAGGTCAGTCCTCTCCTCTGCATTCTGTATTTCTGTGTTCATTTTAGACCAACATTCTCAGTAAGCAAGCCAGTTGAGACTACAGAATCAATTCTCTTTATACTCTTAAAAGACATTTAAAATCCCAATGCTGCGTGATACTGTCCTCAGTACATTTTGTATATTCATTAATATAACCATTTAAAAACTCAGTGGATACATTGAGCACTGGATATGATGTGAGGGAGGCAGACTGTTGAAGGTAAAAGAGAAATGAGGAGCTATTCATTAACATTGACTCTGCCTGTCAGATACCACATAATCTTTACCCTGAAAATGTTACAAATGAAGTTTTATTTGCATGAAAGAGAACAGGATATCCAAAAACCCAAGAATATGGATTCAAGATTTAGAAGACTCTTCACTCTATACATACTTTTAAAAGTACATTTTTAATTAAAATATAATTATATCACCCCCCCTTCTGTTCTTCCTTACAGCTCCCATATCCTGTGTCATAGCAAGAAACTAGTGGAGGAGAACTGTGAACAGGATGCAGCCTTAGTTGTACAGCAACAGCATTTTAAAACGCAACAAACCAAGGAATTTATTCTGTAGAGTCACTTAGGACATGGTTTCTAGAAACTGGACTAAGACTAATTTTTTAACCCTCCTAGTGAATCTAGGACACTGCCCTTTTTTTAATATGAGCTTTTATTCTGTTTAGTATTTTTCTCTCTGTTGCTTACAATTAAGAACTTAGTAAAATGTTTAAGTGATCAAGAAAAGTAATAACCCATCTTAATGAGTTTTCTATAATTATTATTTTCTTATGCAGTCATTTGAGTTTCTAAACAGATATTCTTAAGAGCAAGAAACTAAACTGTGATTTTTGAGAAATAGGTTTCAGCAGAGGTAAAAATTCTTAATTCTGAGATCTAATCATGAGGCTAATAGTCAACTCAGATCTTTTTGATAGACCTCTCTTGTGATATATATGAAATTGCAGTTGTCAGTGAAAAACCATGATGAAAAGTTTAACAATAATAGAGTCAGTAATAGTGACTTTGGGATAAAATATTTGAAATGGGCACTTTATTAAAATAGCAAGGACTTGAGCTCACATGTAAGTGTGTGCAAGCATGTGCAGAGGTGCATGCATGCCCTTGTAGGAGAGTCTGAAAGCAAAGATAACTTGCAAACAACTACCCCTAACCTAGCTGTAACCATAGCAACTGGAACCTCATTTTCTGTCTGACTCAAATGCTGCATGCAAGCCTATCTCACTAACAATTCAGAAAGGGACATTGACAAATGATCACTATATTCACCCTGCCACTTTAAATGGGAAAGCATTTGACTGAATTCTAATTTGACCAATGAATATTTAACTGATAATGCTGCCAGATAAGATACTGGCCCAAAGAGAGCAGAGAAATGACTCTGAAGTTGTTATCATGCAAAAATTCTTTAATGAAGGACATGAAAAGAATGCTGTAATTGTGTCCTAAAAATCTGCTCTATATTGAGGGATAGGAGAGTATTTGCTGCAACTTAGAAACTTTGAAGATTTTATGATGCCAAAAATTTCTAAATCATGGAAGGTACTTTTCTGTCCTTTGTTTAATGTTTTGTATTTTCAGGGTTAATGTGTTAACTTCAAAGAAACAGAAACAAAGTACAGAATTTGAGTAATGGAAAATTCAAAGCCTCCTGTCTAAGTCTTAAACTTGTTAAAGTTTTCCGTGTGTAGATGAAAGCATTTGAAGATCCTAGACACAGGATGCTGTGTACATAATAAATAAATCTTGAAGATCCTAGACAAACTTTGTCATTTATTTGAACCTCCACTGGCCCTATGTATGTTGCTCAGTACTGGGGCTTATAAGAGATCTAAAATCAGGTTAATTTTCCCAGAAGATTCAAAATAATATTAACCGAATGTTCATCATTTGTCAGACTCTGTTCTTAATATAGTGAATCCTTTAATTATTGAATGAATTGTCTGGAATGGATGCTATTTTAAGTTGTATTCATGAATGATGAAACCCAAAGTTCAGAGATCTTCAGTATCGCCATTGCCTAAGTTGTATGGAGTAGGGTTTGAGGTAGCACCCGGGGCTCTCTCACAGTGCAGTGATAAGAAACTGTATGTTATCATGCCTTATTTTTCTTTTACAATTTCCTTCCTTGATCTTTACACTGTCCTTTCTTTCCTTCTTAGTCAACTATACTTCCAAAGCATAGGGACATTTATATAGACAGAGGGAAATAAAATGTGTATAGTTGGGCCTCATATAGTAATCAGCCAAGGAATTGCTTAGATAATGTTTTATGAGTATATATTTATTGTATGCTGTAATGGGCTGGAATCTCAGCATGTTCCCTTGACTTTGGAAAGTTATTGAGTGTCCAGTTCTAAACCGAGATTTGTTTAGAAAATATTAGAAAAGGAGCAGGAACACTTGGTAGAGAGTCATACTGCCTTGGTTCTTGAAGCTAAGAGAATTCAGGGCATGTATTAGGACTATCATGTTTATTGTCTACATGGAACACAGCCTGGGGCTAGGATTTTCTCAAGGTCCTTTTGAGATGATTAGATTGTTTTAAAAGTTGGCTTCAAATACAGAAGATAGCAAAATAAAAAATTTTAAATGTTTATTTACATGTCTCCAAAATAAAGCATTCCAATTTTACATTATTACATTTATGTTAAGGTTAAAAAATACAATTTACCATTCCCCTAGAAACTGTGCAATGATTTCTGAACTGAAGTGTATTATCAATTAACTGGATGATGTAGAACCACAGAGTTTTGAAGGCCAAGTTATGAATACAATTTTCCAAAATGCTTGCCCCAAGTATATATGTTTAGTGGGAATGTGTATGTATTTAAACACTTCTGATCTGATGTATGTATGAGAACTACAAGTCTGAAAATAGTCCTGTGGAGTAGAAAACAATTTTGGTATCTGGAAGGATCCCTTGCCCTTGGACAAGGGAGACATGGCGACCATGTCATTCTCTTACATTAGCACCCTGTACTTACTGATGCTTCAATGCTGCATTTTTCCTTCTCCAAAAATTGACCTCTTACTATTCATCTTTCCTTAGTCCACGATGGGCTTAAGGGTGGACAGTTGCCAAAAAGATTGATGGCATCTCCACTCCAGCAAATATTATTAATTGGTTTACAGAATGCCGCTCCCACCCATCTTTGCTGAGGTAAGTCTCCTCAGCCAAGGCAGAGGCTACATTAGCATAACAAACATGGGCCATATTAAACCACCCAGGAGAGAAATGGCCAGTTTAGTTTCAGAGGCAGATGTCTCTACAGAAAATTTTAATAGGCAGGCTTACTGTGCAGCAGTTGGGCCAAACAGTGGTCAGTCTGGTTCACTGAAAAGCAATTCATGGGTTACAGAGACCGTTATTTCAAAAAGCAGCAATCAAAATGGGGCTTTTGTTGCCTCCGGGTTATTTAGTGCTTTCCGTGTATGTGGTCTGCTCCTGTGACCCTAAATCTCCTTAAGAAACAATTCCTCACCGGTTCCCAGTGTGAAACATTCTGGCACTCCTGCAATTCATCACCAAGGCATCTGGGGCTTGGGGATTACAAATTCCCACTTAAAATGAGAAGAGGAATGAGCCAGGCTTGTCCTAGGACTGACAAACATGGCCAGAGAGAGGCTTCTAAATGAGGCAAGTGTGTAGTTGAAAGCTATAGAAAAAAGACCCAAAGGGAACATAAAGCAGAAGTCAAAGTTAAGGAGGATAAAATGTTTCTAATTTCAAAATGGATGGAGGGAAGTGAGAACAATAGGGTTTCCAAGGCAGAGGTGACATGCCAGGTGATTTTATACCTTTAGGCGTAACTACCATCCCAAATTAGACAGGCCCAGTTCTTTCCTGCATGTTGAAAATTTCCTCCATTCCTAAATACCAAGGCCTGTGACCTTAGCATGGATTTAGAGATCTTAAGAATTTTTTGCCTTAAGATTCCAGAATACTATTTTTTTTCTTTTTAATTTTGTAATTATATTTATGTACAGCACACTTAGCAGTGCAGACATTTAACTCAGTTTAGTGGTGAGTTCTTTAGCCTTTCCCTTTTGCAGCTTGGCAATATGAGCCACAGACTTAGAACGCAGGACGTTGCCTCCCCAGTGGCCGCAGATCTCATCCTATCTGTCATTGCAATTGGTCCTAATAGCTTCCAGCAACTCAGCCAGAGCTCTCTTGTCTTTTGAGTGAACCTGTGTGAAGCAGCAATGTCTTCCTGTGAACCAGGTGCCCCAGCCTGGCCTTTCCCTGATGAAGCAGTAGAGAACCCCCCCTACTCCCAACCCGCACCCCCCATCCCAGGGCAGGCAGGAAAACCACCAGCTCAGTGGGGTCTATGCCTTGGGCAATCAACACCTACTGAACCTTCTGGTTCTCCACCAAGGTGGTGACCGTATTGACCCCTTCTCGAAGGATTGGTGATCTCAGTTCAGATGTCTCCTTACCAGCAGCTTTTTTCTCAGCATCTGCTAGCAGCTTTTGTTTCTTCTCCTGCTTTGTTTATGGCCTGTACTTAAGGGCAAACTTAAACAGCAGGGTCGATGTTTGCGGGTCCAGGGCTTGGGTGAACTGATTAAAAGCAGAAGATACTTTGTCCTGCTTAGAGAGGATGGCTGTTTGCTGCTTCAGCCTATTGTAGCGGGGCCATTTGACAAAGCGTGTGAGATGTCTTTAGGGCTGAATGTCCTGTCCAGTGCTGATTTTTGTTTGTTTGTTTGTTTGTTTTTGAGACAGGGTTTCTCTGTGCAGCCCTGGCTATCCCGGAACTCACTCTGTAGACCAGGCTGGCCTCAAGCTCAGAAATCCGCCTGCCTCTGCCTCCCAAGTGCTGGGATTAAAGGTGTGAGCCACTACTGCCCGGCTTTTTTTTTATTATTATTATTATTAGATATTTTATTTACATGTAAATTTCTCCTTGCCCAGTTTCCCCTCCGAAAAACAAAGAAACAAACAAAAACAACAAAAACAAACCCCTGTTGCCTCCCCCCTCCTCATGCCTGCCACCCCACCCTCTCCCACTTATTGGTCCTGGCATTCCCCTACACTGAGAGGCACAGAACCTTCACAGGGCCGAGGTCCTCTTCTCCTATTGATGATTGAATTTGCAATCCTCTACTATACACATGCTGCCAGAACAATCAGACCCCTCCATGTGCAGTCCTTGGTTGGTGGTTGAGACCCTGGGAGCTCTAATAACGGACTGACCACTTTTCAGCCTCCCGTTTCTTTTTCTTTTTCTTTTTTTTGGTTTTTCGAGACAGGGTTTCTCCGTGTTTCTCAAACTCAGAAATCCGCCTGCCCCTGCCTCCCAAGTGCTGGGATTAAAGGCGTGCTTCACCACCGCCCCACCAGCCTCCCGTTTCTTAACGACAGTGGGGAAGGGCGAAGGCTCCTTCTTCTCTTTGGCCTTCTTTCCTTTGGGCATCAGGCTCAGCTAGAGAAGAGCCAGAATATTCAGTTTAAATGAGGACAAGAACACCTTTCCACAAGATACTTGTAGGAAAATGAAAGTAAATCGCTGGGCGGTGGTGGCACACGCCTTGAATCCCAACACTTGGGAGGCAGAGACAGGCGGATTTCTGAGTTCGAGGCCAGCCTGGTCTACAGAGTG
>NW_022196900.1:35981357-36019636 GCF_008632895.1 Mastomys coucha | reverse complement strand
AAAAAAAAAAAAAAACAAAAAAAAGTAAATCATTAGCAAAGTTCTGGAGCATATGAAGTGCTCATTTAATCACTAGAAAAATTTCTAGAGCCTATTAAGTGGTCAATAAATGGTGAATGGATTTAAATTAATGGACATAAGTAAAGCAACTATGAATGTACTCAAAAGATAATGTGAATGACTGGAAATAGGCCTTTTTTCCCATTATCCATCGTCAACACTTATTTTCCTCCTTTTACGGCTGGAGAGAGGTTGATTTCACAAGACCTACTTTACTTAAGTAATTCAGCAAGCATTTATTATTTGTTGTAAGGCCTTATTTCAGTACTACTCACAGTCTAAGGAAAGTAAGGAAAGGCAATACAATGATCAGCCCAACTTGGGATCCATCTCATGGTGGGGCACAAAGGCATGACATTATTACTAATGCTATGATGTGCTTACAGAGGGGAGCCTGAGATGGCTGTCCTCTGAGAGGCCCTATCAGCAGCCGACTGAGACACACGGAGATACTTACACCCAACTATTGGACTGAAGTCAGGGACCCCTATGGTTGAACTAGGGGAAGAAGTAAAACTGAAGGGGAGGGCGATTCCGTAGGAAGACCAGCAGTCTCAATTCACCCAGACACCGGGAGGCTCCTAGAGACTGAGCCACCAACCAGGATACACCGGCTGGTCCTAAGTTCCTGGCACATATATAGCAGAGGTCTCCCTGGTTTGACCTCAGTGAGAGAAGATACACTTAATCATTGAGAGACTTGAGTCCCCAGGGAAGGGGAGGTGTGGAGGAGGGGCACACCCTCTTGGAGGCAAGGGTGAGGAGGAATGAAATGAGGAACTGTGTGAAGGCGAACCGGGACAGGGGTAGGGGGGGTAGGGGGTGGGCAACAACTGGAATGTAAAAAAAAAAAAAAAAACAAATTTAAAAAAAAAAAAAGAAAATGCTAACTAGGCATTGGCTCCTATTGACTCCAGTGTACTATTATCTGAAACATAGTTACAGGCATGTAAAGGAGTGCCGTGAACTTGGTGTGCATAGAATTCAACCACACAGTCTGTGAGGCTGACTACTCTAATCCCCTTCTACATATAGCTGTTACAAACCATGAGGACAGTCTCGAATTATACCTCCTATTATCAGACTCTTCTCTTTCTTGCCCCCAATCCGAACTCTACCTTTATTTTTGGCACACAGCTCAATTTTGAACTCACTGCATTTCCATTGCCGGATAGTTTGATACTTCACTGTTATCTTACACTCTACTAACATGTCTGTCCTATCACTCAAATAGTCTTGAAGGCAGGAGGTTATACTCATGCTTCCCATGCTTGACATCGCTCCATATGAAGATGCCCAGCAGTAGGCACAGTTTAGATTTTTAAAAGAATGTGATTATGATGTCTATAGCAAGCAAAAGTAAAATAACAAACAGCAAGCAGCAGACAGATAGAGGCAGCACATAGCAACACACCTTCAAATTGGGTGCTTACTGCAGTCAACAGAAATAATTGGGGAAGCCTTGCGGAAAGGGCTGGGGTTCCCGTTCAATAGAATTCTAGGCAGAGCAGGAGGTCTTCCCATGCACAAAGCCTTTGCTTTCCTTTTCTTATTGCAGGGTTTTTAATGCCATGCAATAAACAATAAAGACTTCTGTGGGAAAGGATTGCTCTCTAGTTGTTCTCAGGGAACAATGTTCTTACTCAAGCTATTTACTCTCCTTCTGTTCTCAACAGCATGATGTTTTTACTCTGTGGTGGGCTGCTGTTCCTTCTCTTCTCTCATCCCTAGACAAAGGCCCTTGGAGGACACTTTGGCATGAATATGCTTGGGCTTGAATGGGGGGTGTGTGTATGTCTTCTCCACTTCTATAGGCAAGTCCTCAGTAAGCTTAAACAATGAGTAGCAATACACCAGTGTATTTTATAGTACAGTATCTTTAGGAAGCAAAATAATATTTACAAAGGTAGGTAGAAGTAGCAAGTAAATTAGATCTTGAATGATGGATTGCACAGCATTTTCATGACACAATAAGCTCTTATATTACTTGCTGCTTAGAAAGCTCATGTGTGTGAAAACACAAATGTTCATATTGATGGGATTGCAAGTGTGTGTGTGCTTGTGAGCATATACCTGCATGTGTTTGTGCACATTTGTCTGACAGTATGAGTTTGCACTTTTGTGTGTGCTTGTGGAAGTCAATGGTCAACTCACATGTCCTTCCTCAGATGCTATCCACCTTGTTTTGGTTGTTGTAGCTTTTCTTTGTTTTTGTTTTGTTTTGTTTTTGAGACAAGATTCTGTGTGGCATGGAGCTTACCAATTCACATAGCATGACTGGTCAGAAAGTGTAGGAATATGTTGTGGGAAATATTAAAATGATTAGCAAGTTTGCCTGCTACTCCCACCTACTCTCTGCCCTGGCAGCGGTTGCAACACCTCTGTCTCTAAGCTAGCCACACACACCCCACCCCCAGCTGCCTGAACCTTCCCAGTCATAAACCTCCTGAGGTTGGTGGTCCCAAATTCCAGTAAATCAAAACTCTAGAAGCTTATAATTAACCAGTCAGATTTATTGTAGCCCGCGCGGTCGTCTCGCCGGGAAGAAGACACGTGGACACACTAGGTTCCTTCTGCAGCAACTGTTTATTTGTCTCCATCCATAGGGAAAAAAGGGTTGAGCCCAAAATCCGCACTGCTTATATACACCACAGTGCGTGTATCTGCTCACAGCGTGGTGTGTCTGCTCATGATTGGCTGTTCGCTCATTACCCTACGTAACGCCCCGGGATGGGCCGTGACATGGCGTCCTTTTCACTCCATGCACGTGCGCAAACAGTTGTCCACTAGGAGTTAACAGCGGAAGTAGGTGCCATCCTGCCATGGCGAATGCCTCTCAAGATTCAGGGCTCCCCACAATTTATATAATAATAAATTCTCAATTCACAAAATGCCCACACAATAATTTCAGACCCAATTGATAATGATACAAGCTGCCCACCTAGATTAGACAAGTTAGCCTAATTATTCTATTCCTATATGATATTATATCAACTTGTGGCTATTTAAAGCCATGCTGAATCTGAATCATCCTGTTCGTCCTCCACCTTGTTTCCTCTTTTCTTTTCCTGTGTTGCTCCCTGTCTCTGCAGCTCTTAGCTCTGCCTCCCTTTCCCTGTCTAATCACAGGCCTCCTGCTGCACTAATATTTAAATAAATTGGACATGGAAAATCCTGCCATAGGGATGAATCTGGTTGCTATTGTTCATTTGCTCTTCCAGTGCTAGGATTGTGAGTGCCATTTCATATGGATGATAGGGATTGAACTCAGGTCCCATGATATGCAGTAAGTGCTTTACTACTTGAGCCATTTATTCAAAGACTTCCTATTTCCTTGTGTCATTACTCCATTAATATGTTTTTCTTTAAATAAACTATAAACAGCATATTTTTTTCTGCCCACCATTTAAAGTGGACAAAATGATGTCCTCTTCTTGGTGGAAGTATAACTTCCACCAAGAGTCTCAGACTGTGTTCTTGTTTGAAAAGAGGATTGTTGCAGAGTATTTAGCGTAAGGATTGAGGCTATATTGTTCCAGAGAGGAATGAATCCTAAGTCTATAGGGAATGCATTTTTAAGAAACAAACCAGGATACACAAAGCAGAAGTTAGATACGAATAATGAGGCAGTTACTAGAGGATAGTAGTGTCAACCATCCAATGGGCACTATGGGTCCCTAGCAACCACAAGAATCTATGATGAAATAAGTCCTTTACAGGGACTCCAGAACCAGCCTAGATTATGGACTGCTGATAAATACAGCTGTCAGAAAACATGTTTGTTTTGGTTGAAAGTTGCATTAGTAGCCATCTGTTACAGCAATAATAAGAAAGGACTGTGTTGCGGTATCCCTGGTATGTAAGAACTTGGAATATAAGGGGTTAAATTAATATCTGGAAGAAGGGCAGGTTCATTCTCACCCTCCCCATCCTTCCCTATTTTTGTGTCTGTAATTCTTGGAGCTACCTAAGAGCTTATTGAAAATGCACACTCCTGGGATCCCAATCCTGCTGAACAGAAGTCTGAGGGGCTTAGAGTATGTTTTTATTAACAAACTCCCACAGTGGGTCTTAGATTTAAAGAAAAGTTGAATTGATGCTCTTTTTATTAATTATACTTCTTAAGGCTCTTTGGATTATATCAAAGACATTTCTTGGTCCTGGTGGACCAAGCACCTGAGGAGAAGCAGCCGCCTCCTTGCAGCAGGTGTGCCACTAACCTGCTCATTATCACTGTTGGGAGTTTCTGAAGCAGAATGCTCCAGCTGTCAGTTCCTCTGTCCTCGATGATACACCTGGCTGCTTGACATGACCCCAAATCCTGCTTAGAGGCTAGATTTCTATGTCCATAACAGTTCTCCCAAGAACACAAAGTCAGAATAAGATAGATACAGAACCCTTTCACTCTTAAGCACTGGTGTCTCCAAACACTAATGCCCGAATAAGCTTTATGAGAAACTTCAAATCTCAAACGTTTAATTTCTGTCACCTCTCAAAACAAGCCTCTCAAGAGGTGGGTGATCCCTTCTCACAAACAGGATGTTTTGCATTCTATATTCATCTGCCCGTGTATGACTTTCTCATCTACTCTGCCGAGTTCTCAAATCAAAACACATGGCAGGCGGCAAGCTCAAATTGGCATCTGCAGATGAAGCTGTGAGCTCTCTGTTGCGCACCGCACCACTCTCCCAGGAACTCTGAGACCTGCACTTGTCATTCCTATGAGTGTGAACAGCTGTCTGGGCTCTGTTGGGCAGGGCCAGCTACCTTTCTAGGCATTGTCCCTTCTGATTATAATCCTCGTGCTTTGGGATGCCTTATCCCTACATGCCTGATAGAGCAGCCCCCAACTCAAGGCTAGAATTTGGGAGGTTAGTTCAGCTCCATGTTTTTGCACTAAGTCTAGGAGGTTTTGTGGGCTTGTCCGGATGGATTTGTTGCAAAACTCAAATGAATCACAAAGTGTAGGTGGATAGTGAGTCAAAGAGGCAGAAGGTGATAAAAGGGCCACAGAGCATGGAGAAGCACATTGAACTAGCTGGGGTGTCCTGTCTTTAAGTAGCCAACAATGTGTAGCATTAGACTTCTGCCTTTATAACAAGCCAGAATTTAAACACATTTTTTATGGCAGAATAGTCAGGAGATACAGAAACATGAACTGCATTGTTAGTGTTTTCTACCATGAGAAAAGTGAACTTTAGCTGACTCTTTCACTCATTTGCCCTGTGAATTGTACAGCTTACCTTTATTGTTTTCTGTCTTCCTGTCCAATAAGTTATCACTCATGCTGTCCTCTGTGGCGTTATCTCCATACGTCCTCCTTCTAAGGCTTGCTCAGATTCTCTGATCAGCCAACTCTCCTAACACTTTGGTCTTTTGAAACAGTTTTGGTAAAAATTTTATCACACCCTGTTTGTTACTCATCAAAACTCAAAAGAGCTTTGTGCTATTTCTCCCTCCTCCTCCCTTCCTTCTTTTACTCAAATTACTCTCCCACTCCTTTATATTCTAAGTTTCCAAGATAGCCATCTTAATGTTGGCTTTTGGAAAGTAGAAGTCCTCCCATAGGTTTCATTTTATCCTTTATCTGCCAAAAAAAAAAAAAAAAAAAAAAAATGGTATTGTGTTAACTTCTACTAGGGAGATGAAAACAAACATCTCCTCATGCCATATTGGGCACTATTAAAAACCAAAGTAACAGATTCACCAAAGTCTATCCTGATGAACTGATGAGTGTATTGTGCTTTTCTATAGAGCATGGGTGAGGGATTAAAAACGGTAACATGGGTGGCCACAAAATAGTGCATCACACGACAGATCCCAGATAATCAAAGCTAAGCTGAGAAAACCAGATAATGCTGAAGAGATTACCATACCTGGTCTTAAGTTATATACTACAGAGTCATAGTATTTGCATAAAATTAGATAAATAATGAAATGTAACAGTAAAGAGAACCCAGATCCAGGTGCTTGTAACTACAGCCAATTGAATTTTTACAAGGATGACCAAAACATACACTGGAGAAAAGGCAGTAAATTCAACAAATGGGAAGACTGGATGGTTGCATGTAGGGGAAGGACACTACATTCTCCTCTCCCACTCTGCACAGATTTGACTATATATGGACCAAAGGCCTTTCAGTAAAACAACTCAGAAACTTCTAGAAAAAAAAGGTAGGGAGTAAATTGTATGATATAAGCATAGAAAAGAACTTTAAAGATAAAAAACAAAGATGAATGAAATGAATAGACAACCTACATCATGGTAGAAAAATCTTATCAGTTATACATCTAATGGTAGATGAATATTTAGAATATACAAAAGCTACCCCCCCAAAAAAACACCAAAGATAAAAAGAACAGTGCAAATAAAATATGGGCTACACATCTGAACAGAGAGTTATCAAAACAAGAGGCACAGATGGCAAATAAACATTTTAAAAAGTGTTAACATCATTAGACATCAATAAAATGAAAATGAAAACTACTTTTGAGATTCCTTCTCACCCAAATGAAAATGGCTCTCAAAAAATCAAATGATAACAAATACTACTAAAAATGTGGAAAAAGTAGAATTCTTATTCACTATTGGTGAGTATGCAAACTTATACATCCAGCATGGAAATCAGTGTAGTATGTCCTCAAAAACCTAAAGTTAGATTTATTTATTAAAGTTAGATTTATGACCTAGATATGCCATCCCAAAGACTCCATAAACTACTACAAAGACATTTGCTTTTCCATGTTCATTGCTTCTCAATTCACAATAACCAAGAAATGGCAACAGCTTTGTTATCATCCACTGATGAATGAGTAATAAAAATGTAAAACATATACACAATGAAATTTTATTCCACTGAAAGAAAAGTGGAATTGTGAATGAGTAGGTAAATGGATTGAACTGGAAAATATTATACTGAGTGAGGTCATCTATGCTCAGAAAGGGAAATGCTGTGTATTCTCTCTCCCATGTGGAAGTCTGACATCAAACTTTTAGATTTGTATGTTAATTTAACCTGGAGACCTGTTGAATTCAGGAAACTAGAAAGATGCTTTTCTACCCCAGTCTCTGTTTTGTTTTATTTCACTTTCACTCCTTCCTTCTACCAGGAAATGTCAACAACTTGTTACCATTACACCAACCTGCCTATGTCTATAATGTTTTGTTATGTCATTGACATGGCCATATTACCAAGGGACCATTCTAATAGTGAAGGTGTGACCATGTTATATCCTGAAATTAAAAGAAAAAAAATATAGCCTACAATAGGGTTTATTTTGTTTAGAAGTTTAACCTGCCAATAGTAAAACAGTGGTAATTTACTGCACACATAACGTATCAATGATATTTTGCTGTAGTGAGTAGTTCTGATGCTAAGGTCCTATTTCCTCAATTGGTTCTTGATCGATCAATAAAGATGCCAGGAGTGATTTGCTGGGCCAAAAGAAAGAGGTGGGACTACCAGGTCCCCATGGGAGGCTAAGAGAAGCAGGAAGAGAAAAGAAGAGTAGTTCACCATGCTTCTGAGGGAGGAAAGATGACTAGCCGCCACGTGAGGTTTCAGGTAGAGCGGCTATAGACTGCTTGCTCCCCCAGGTGGGAGAGTGGAAACACAACTAAGTTGAAGGGAGATTTAGGATGCTGAGTCAGGTGTGAAAAGAAGGGCTCAAGATAGCTTAGGCATGCTTAGAAGAGGGGATGACGAGATGAGATGGTTCAGTGGGTAAGAGCACTGACTGCTCCTCTGAAGGTCCTGAGTTCAGATCCCAGCAACCACATGGTGGCTCACAACCACCAGTAATGAGATCTGACGCCCTCTTCTGGTGCGTCTGAAGTTGGCTACAGAGTACTTATATATAATAATAAGTGAATCTTAGGAAAAAAAAAAAAAAAAGGAAAGCTTAGAAGAAAATGCCCAGCAATTGAGCCAATAAGGCAGGTTGAAACACAAGCTAATGTGTGTTGTGTGCTAGTCTTTTATCCACAAATCAGAGGGAACCTAGGCAGGGCTGCTAGCATGGTCCACCAAGGACCTTAAAGTAGAGTAGCAAAAACTTCATGCTATATTTTGTTAACAAACCATTTCAGCAGATCTGAGGCAGGGGCTAAGGAATCTGTCTTTTTGGCAAACACTCTTTTAGAAAGACTGCTAAATACTGTGGGAAAACAAAACTAGTGCTAAAATCATATATTTATCTGTTTGGTGAGAAAAGGAATTGCCAGGATTTTGTTTTGTTTTGTTTGTTTTGTGAGGATGTTTTTTCGGGACAGTTTGAGCTAATAAGATAGTTGGGTTTGTTTTTCCATTTCCTTTTTACTTTGTACTTATGAATTTTTCAATATTTTTATTTTTTTTACTAGTATCACTAATAAATAGCAGTTGACTTTCATTGTTATTGGAGTGTCTGTCTGCAATTAGTGTTTTCAGATTCTTGGCATCTTGTTTACAAAAATTGAGAAGTTCATAAAGGAAACAAGGTAGCAAGGTAGCAAAGAATTTTACTTAAAGATAAAGCAAAAGTCCAGCAGGGTCTGGGTGTGATTTGTTGAGGAGCCTTTTGGCTGCTCCTCAGGAAGTCCTTTTGTGGTTTCACAGGAAGGAGGAGCTGCTTGCCATGGTGCCATGTGTTTTTCTACTTTGATTCATAGGTGGAGGTTATGTATTTATGTGTTTTCTGTGCATGTTCTTTCCTTTGATGCACATGATCTTGACCATATGCATGCTCAGTTATACATAAGAATAAGGTTGTGATGTTGGTAATGGTCTTGAAATCATGTTTCTCCTATCTCAGCCTCTCTATTAGTATGGTTGTTTATTTTTACACTATACTATGTTTTTCAGACCAGCTTACATACTTCAAAATTATTTATACAGCCAAAAGAAATGTAGACAATTAACTTAGGAGGTGGCTTTTAAGAGAACAACAAAGAGTGAGACTGAATGCTTTGCTTGATGTTTGTAACTACTGTATCAATTTTGAAGAATAAGACTTTATAAGTTACTCTTTCTCTGAGATGAATGCTTTTCAAAATCATCACAGCCAATGAACCAGATTCTCACCCTCACCTAATGTCTATGCCACCCTCCAAGCAGAACCATTTTTCATTGAAACAGTTAGAGAATGACAAAATTCAGCATATCTTCATGATAAAAGTCTTGGAAAGATCAGGAATTCAAGGCCCATACTTAAACATAATAAAAGCAATATACAGCAAACCAGTAGCCAACATCAAACTAAATGGAGAGAAACTTGAAACAACCCCACTAAAATCAGGGATTAGACAAGGCTGCCCACTCTTTGCCTACCTATTCAATATTGTACTTGAAGTCCTAGCCAGAGCAATTAGACAACAAAAGGAGATCAAAGGGATACGAATTGGAAAGGAAGAAGTCAAATTATCACTATTTGATGATGATATGTTTGTATACTTAAGTGACCCCAAAAATTCCACCAGAGAGCTCCTAAACCTGATAAACAACTTTAGCAAAGTAGCAGGATATAAAATTAACTCAAGCAAATCAGTAGCCTTCCTCTATACAAAGGATAAACAGGCTGAGAAAGAAATTAGGGAAACAATACCCTTCACAATAGTCACAAATAATATAAAATACCTTGATGTGACTCTAACTAAGAAAGTAAAAGATCTGTTTGACAAGAACTTCAAGTCTCTGAAGAAGGAAATTGAAGAAGATCTCAGAAGATGGAAAGACTTCCCATGCTCATTGATTGGCAGGATTAATATAGTAAAAATGACCAGCTTGCCAAAAGCAATCTACAGATTCAATGCAATCCCCATCAAAATTCCAACTCAATTCTTAACAGACTTGAAAAGAGCAACTTGCAAATTCATCTGGAATAGCAAAAAAACCTAGGATAGTAAAAACTATTCTTAATAAAAGAACCTCTGGTGGAATCACCATCCCTGACCTCAAGCTGTATTACAGAGCAATTGTGATAAAAACTGCATGGTATTGGTACAGTGACAGGCAGATAGATCAATGGAATAGAATTGAAGACCCAGAAATGAACCCACACAACTCTGGCCACTTGATCTTTGACAAAGGAGCTAAAACCATCCAGTGGAAAAAGGATAGCATTTTCAACAAATGGTGCTGGCTCAACTAGCGATTAACATGTAGAAGAAGGCAAATTGATCCATTCTTATCTCCTTGTAAAAAGCTCAAGTCCAAGTGGATCAAGGACCTCCACACAAAACCAGATACACTCAAACTAACAGAAAAGAAAGTGGGAAAGAGTCTCGAGCACATGGGCACAGTGGAAAATTTTCTGAACAGAACACCAATAACTTATGATCTAAGATCAAGAAATGACAAATGGGATTTCATAAAATTCCAAAGCTTCTGTAAGGCAAAGGGCACTGTCAATAGGACAAAATACCAACCAACAGATTGGGAAAAGATCTTTACCAATCCTACATCTGATAGAGGGCTAATATCCAATGTATACAAAGAACTCAAGAAGTTATACTCTAGAGAACCAAATAACCCTATTAAAAATGGGGTACAGAGCTAAACAAAGAATTCTCAACTGAGGAATACCAAATGGCTGAGAAGCACCTAAAGAAATGTTCAACATCTTTAGTCATCAGGGAAATGCAAATCAAAACAACCCTGAGATTCCACTTCACACCAGTAAGAATGGCTAAAATAAAAAACTCAGGTGACAGCAGATGCTGGCAATGTTGTGGAGAAAGAGGAACACTCCTTCATTGCTGGTGGGATTGCAAGCTGGTACAACTACTCTGGAAATCAGTTTGGCGGTTATTCAGGAAGTTGGACATGGTACTACCAGAGGACCTAGCTATACCACTCCTGGGCATATACCCAGACGATGTTCCAACATGTAATAAGGACACATGCTTCACTGTTCATAGCAGCCTTATATATAATAGCCAGAAACTGGAAACAACCCAGATGCCCCTCAACAGAGGAATGGATACAGAAAATGTGGTACATTTACACAATTGAGTACTACTCAGCTATTGAAAACAATGAATTTATGAAATTCTTAGGGAAATGGATGGATCTGGAGAATATCATCCTGAGTGATGTAAAGCAATCAGAAAAGAATACACATGGTATGCACTTACTGATAAGTGGATAGTAACCCAGAAGTTTGGAATACCAAAAATACTATCCACAAACCAAAAGAAACTTAAGAAGACAAAAGACCAAAGTGTGGATACTTTGATCCTTTTAAGAAGGGGGAACAAAATACTCATGGAAAGAGTTGTAGAGACAAACTATGGAGCAGAGAAAGAAGGAAGGACAATTCAGAGACTGTTCCACCTGGGAATCCTTGCCATATTCATTCACCAAACCCAGACACTATTGTGGATGATAGCAAGTGCTGGCTGACAGGAGCCTGATATAGCTGTCTCCTGAGAGGCTCTGAAAGTACCTGACTAATACAGAAGTAGAGGCTCACAGCTATCCATTGGACTCAGCACAGGGTCCCCACTGAAGTAGCTAGAGAATGGGCCCAAGGAGCTAAAGGGTTTGCAACCCCTTAGGACAAACAACAATATGAACTAACTAATACCCTCAGAGCTCCCAGGGAGTAAACCACCATCTAAAGAGTACACATGGTAGAATTCATGGCTCCAGCTGTGTATGTAGCAGAGGATGGCCAGGTCGGTCATCAATGGGAGAAGAAGCCGTTGGTCCTGTGAAAGTTCTGTGCCCCATTGTATGGGAATGCCAGGACCAGGAAGTGGGAGAGGGTGGGTTGTTGAGCAGGAGGAGGGGAGTGAAAGACTGGGAGACTTAGAAATTCGGGAAAAAGCATGTTAAGGAAAAGTAATGTATTAGTAGAAATGTAACAAAACAAAAAGGTGGAGTAGCTAGTTCCAGGAATTTGGCTAACTCAGAGCCTCAAGGCTCTGGTTCCCACTACGTGCCCCTCCTGAATGATCCACAATGAGGGCGGAACTAAGAATGAAGGTCTAGTGGTTTATGAGACTCTCCACCATGTCGACCAGTAGATGAAGATTACATTCCTAGAATGAATGTGTTCCCCTCCCTAACTGAATTGGGTCGGGTCCCTCTGAAAATTTCCACTGTTTTTGTCATGTTTCCCTGGTAACCCTCTCCCCGCCTCCAGCTTGTGGTCTTTCCCTTAAATACTCTTCACTTCTTGTGTTCAGCGTCGAACTCTGGCCAGCATGGTCACGAGATCGACCCCGGTACCAGCCTATCCCCAGTAAACCTCATGTGATTGCAGCAAGTTTGGTTTCTTGTGAGTCATTGGGTGGTCGCATCATCCCGAGACTTGAGTAAGGATCTCCCCAGTTCTGGGGGTCTTTCAGGAGGAAGGAACAGGGGTTTTTTTGTTTGTTTTTTCTGAGGGGAAACCTGAAAAGGAGATACCATTTGAAATGTAAATAAAGAAAATATCTAATGAAAAATAAATAAAATATACAGTTAATATGTTTCGGGTTTGAAAAATAAATTAAATATACAGTTAATATGTTTCGGGTTATTTAAAATTTATATTGAGAAAAACGTATGTATTTTCAGTATTGGTGTAGACAAGCATCTATGTAAGTCTGTTCAATTGATTGCTTTATATCAAACAACTTTTTTAATACTCATTTTTATTGTTACAATATTTTATAAATTTTAAAGAATATAACAAAGTAAAAAGAAAGAAAAGTATTGCAGGTATTGAAGGGTTGGCGTCTCTGGGAGGTGTTGGGGTACAAAAGGGAATGAAGAATGTGATGCAATTCCATTTACTTAAAATATGTTTTTAAATGTTAACAAATTCAGATAAGTTGAAATTATGTATCTTTTCTCATCATAATGTAATAAAACTTAAATCAATTTTAAAAAAAGATTGTGATATTGGTTTGAATTAGAAAATTCAGCATACCTCAGGCCTTTGAATATTTGTGTCCCACCCCCAAACAGGGTCACCTGTTTGGGGTTGTTTAGAAAGTAGGGCCTTGCTGGAAGCAGTGCATCACAGGACATGGGCTTTGAGTTTAAAAGCTCCACTACTTCCAGTTTGTTCTCTCGGCTTTATGCTTTCTTGTGTGAGGGCACAGCCTCCTGCTAGGCCTACTGTTTGCTGCCATGCTTCCCAGCTATGACAAACGTTGACGTCCCTGTAACTGTAAACCAAAATAAATTCCTTCTTAAGTTGCTTTGCTTATGGTATTTTTATCACAGCAACAGAAATGTAACTAACACTGGCGATAAACCTTATCCAGGTCCACAGAGTACTGTAAACTCTTCCATTTCACCGGAATTGTGACCTCTCTTGTAACCATAGCAAATCCTTTTGAGCTCCCTTTTTTACCACCCTGGTGATTGCTTTAGTCTCCAGAACTGAAGTAACTTGTTTCTTGAGATGTTTGCTTCCCCACCTCCATATCCTTACCTTCCAGTTCGACAACCTCCAGTACTCTTATATTAGCCACATTATCCCTTCCTTGTAATATCCTTTAACAATGGTCATCTACCAAAAACAAAACAAAACAAAACAAAAAACAAACAAACAAACAAAAAAAAAACAAAGAAAGACAGAAAGAAAAAATGGAAAAGTTTATTTATCCTCTCAAAAGAGAAACTCCTTTTCCTTCCTCCTTACCTTCCTCCATGTACGTACTCCAGCCTGTACAGGCTCTTATTGTTAAAACAGAGGTTATTTTCTCCCCAATATAAACATGAATTATGGTATTACCCTGTCAGTCTTTCTTCTGGATCTTTCTATAAGTAGAAGTTTCCCCCCACAGACACAGTTTACCTTAGTGTATATGCACTCAAATTTTGTGGAGGCTGGGTTGATCCAATATTACCAGTTCTAGGATATACTCCAGAATGTGTTGAACCACAAAAGGGTAGCTATTAGGAGTTTCTAAGGTGTCACTGAAGGCTTGGGGAGTGGAGTGACCAGTGACTTTGTTTTGAAAGAAGTGTCTGAGTAGCTTTAGGTAGGTAAGATACCAGCTACTAAGCTTTGAACCATATGCTTTTTAATGATCATCCTTCAGACCTATAAGAACTTAGATTATGGCCAGAAACTAATAGCAGGAATATTTGAATCATACTCTTTTATGATTGAAACTACCTACTGGCAATGTAATATGGATACAACATAGTATGGATATTAAGTTGCTAGTAGGTACTAAGAAGACAAAGCGCAAACTGACCAAAGTTGGAGCCAAGGGTCACAGAGTTACAATTTTTGTTAGAAGGGTTGCTTACTGTAAGTAATTCTGTACATTCTTGCTCCCAGTTCAGTAACTATCAGAGTAAAAGACAAAATGGAGCCTTCATTAACCTATGTTGTTGCTATCTGCTGTCCTCTGCTTCAAATTATTTCCTATTGTGCTCAACAGTGGTTTTCCAGACTGCTCCTTGCTCTGACAGTTTCCATTTTATAAGAATTTTAATTCCTTTCTGAGGATGGAGGATGATTGTTGACCTAGGTAGACCCACAATAGCATCACCTAATTGCTACCATCCAAAGTATGAAGATTTAAACAGGATTTATTCCTTGGGGTAGAAAGGATGCCATCCAATAATAGACTTATGGTGAATTTAATAGAGGCACATGTGTATATTAGCATTGTATCAGAAAAAAACAGACTCAAAAGTTATCAGGCACACCAGACTGAAGAAAGAATGCAAAGTTCTCATTTGGATCCCATGACATCCATCACTGTGATGGGAGTAGTCTTTACTGCCAGTCATCTGACAAGTAGTATATGTCACAAGGACTGATAGCAAAGAACTTGTGCCTGGACTCTAGCTGGCTGTTGCCTATCTGGACCTGCCATCTACCAGCTGCCTGCTCTGGACCTGGACCTAGTCTGTGCCTTCCCCTTATAACTAGACTCCTTGAATCTTTCCTCTTAACCTTTACGTCACTGCCATCTGACTCTACAGCTATGAATTCTTCCCCGAAGCTGTTTGGTGCTCCTTATCTTATCTTATCTTATCTTATCTTATCTTATCTTATCTTATCTTATCTTATCTTATCTTATCTTATCTTATCTTATCTGCTCTCTTCTTGTCTATGCTGTCATTATTTGCATTTCTATCAGTCTAGGAGTGAGATCAACTCTGTTGTGTCTTGTATCCATTACTGATACCTATGTGTGTATGTGTGTGTGTGTGTGTGTGTGTGGAAAGAGAGATATTCACCGTATGATGATGATCACCATATGATGAGTGTCAATATTGGCTCTTAAGGTTGGAATAAAATAATCTATGTACAGCTAGGCAGTGGTAGCACATATCTTTAATTCTAGCATGCTGGAGGCAGAGGCAGAGGCAGGCAGAGGCAGAGGCAGAGGCAGGAGGCAGGAGGCAGGAGGCAGGAGGCAGAGAGAGGCAGAGGCAAATCTCTTGATATTGAAGCCAACCTGCTCGACAGAGTGAGTTCTAGGACACACATAACTGCACAGAGAAACTCTGTCTTAGAAAATACAAAACAAAAGACAAAACAAAATAAGATCCTATATTTATTTGGGCCAAGGAAAGTTGAATTATTAGTCAAATTGCTACCTTTGAAACAATGGTATCTTGTTAATTGTCATTAAAACAAACAAAAAACCTGTTATCGTAGAAAGACATAAGCATTTCTGGCACTGGTAGGAGAAAATGCAGGTATGACCTAGTGGTCAGTCTTCCTGGAGCACTGCACTTGTATGTAAGAAGCATGGCACACTGTGCTCCTGAATATACTCAGAAGTCATAACACTGAATGGTGAAGTAGCATGAAGGCTTGCTGACACGTCTGCACTCTCTATGTCTCCTTTTATGTACTGTTTCTACATAGAGACTCTAGTAGCATCAATCTGAGGTAATGTGCTAACCAATCATAGTTGATTGGCTTCCCCTATATAAGTAATTGCTCACATGCAATAGAGTAGACACTGTTCACTAAAACCATCTGATGGGGGGAAGAAGTGTGGCACCTGCCCAAGTAACAACTCCAAGACTGCATGTGCAGAAGGAAACTCACATTTGATGACCTCTCTGCTGTCACAGGCTTAAGGAACTGGGATTGTGAAGTTGTAATCACAGGGAACTTTTGGTTTACACTGGTCCCCATTCTTCAATGTAACTCATTTATTAGTGAAGACAGTAAGGATGAGGACGAGGAACATAAAGATGGTGGTGGTGGTGCAAGTTGACATTAAGAGGTTACAGTATCCTTGACACAGTGATACAAGTTTCTTAGATTTTACCTCTGTTAACCTATGAAAACATCTTGAGATTTGGACCCTTATTTTATAATTAAGAAACAAGCTAGGACATGACAGAATGCTATGAGAGCAGGACCACATGTAGGCACTCTGAATCTAGAATTTTCCTCTTTGACAGTTGCTTCAGGAGGATTATAAGCCAATTTTAATTCCCTTAAATACACTCTCCAAAATACCAGCTTATAGACTATTAGCTGACATGACTTAAAAACATATTTTCATCATATTTAAATGTTCATGGAACTTTGTTAAATAAAACTAATTTTTATAGTCACATAGATTCTAGAAGTCATCAGGATTTTCCTGATGCTTGCAAAACCTGTTTGAAATTCTCTTATTCTCATTTTGCTGGCCTCATTTTTTTTTTTTTTAAATCCTGCATGCCTTTTTCTGCTCCTATAAAGAACAGTCACTTCTTATATCACTTTGTTTTTTGATGAAACCTCACTGTTCCACGGGGTCATTTTTTATTTGACTGACTCATTAAACTTTTTCTCTTTGGGATGAATGACTGATTGCTCCTAATACTCAGAGGTCCTTTTGTTTATTACACAGCTCTACCCATGGTAAACAGATCGCTATCTAATGCAGTCAGAATGTTTCCTGATGGCTTCTCCAATTTTATTTTCCTCACAAGCTTATCCCTTTGCTGTTATTTCCATGGTTTAATTGAAATCATTCAGAGTTTCCATGTCTTTATTGCTTCCTTCTCTGCATTCCATTTGAAACCTTAGTCTGAAGCATGCCCATTCATCTTAGGCAAATGTGTTTTTCCTAAATTTATGAGTTATAAATAATTTGGAATTTTGATGGTTGTAGAGGACATCTTACAAACCGAATTTATGTAACTTGGAGTCTCAGTAATTTCCTGTAAGAAAAGTAAAGTTTTCTTTAATCTTGAAGAAATCCAAGTGTGCAGAAGGACTAGTATCAGTTGTAGTGATGTATTAGAGACCCTGGGATAGTCAAGGGGGAAGATGTAACTGTAAATGTTTTTGCTATAGGACTCAGAAATATGAGGAATCTGACTAAGAAGAACCCAGAGATTAGGGATTGAGCTTAAATGGCCAAGTATTTACCTGGCACATAAGAAGTCTGATTTTGATGCAGCCAGGACAACACAACAAACATACAAATGAAAAACATAGGTAGATATCTAGAATCATTATTCAGGATACTTTAACTATTCAGATGACTTTGAGACCCAAGGAAATGTTATCAACTCTTTTTCCCTAAGGTTACTTTTGTCTTCATTCATGGTATATATTATGCCTTTAGACAACTGATGTCATCCTCTGGTCTGTCATGTGAACAAAGGCTCTGGGAAGGTTGGGATACTGTGAACACTTTTGTAAACTTGTTAAAGGTAAATATGATCACTATGAGCATATGACATTCTCAAGGAGTGATAGAAGCCAGACAAAGCCAACCTATAATGACAGGGCTTGAGAATCTTGTGCTTCATCCAATCTGGCTCTGACAATCATTGTGTTCCCAATAATAATGAGGAATATGGAACAGCTGAGACAATGTCTAATGGTCCTTGTGCTCTTGTGGTAGCATTTCAAGAAATTTAGCCAAGCCATGAATAATGGATTTTATAAGCACTCCACAAATGTGAAATGTTAAAAACAATCCATGTTCTCCATCTCTTCCGTAGGAATCTTATTCCTTATAAATACCACCAAGAGAACATAACTGGGTTAAATGTAAATATCACAATGCTTTTCTGTGTTGCAATTTGAAATGGCCACTTTTCTACCATTGAAAATCACTGGTTATTCAGAGCTAGTTATAGAGAGCAGAATGTCTATGTGATTGCATGGTTTCGATTACTATCATTATGACATTATGCACAAAGGCTGATTACCTTCCATTTTGTTAAAACTTCTTGTCGAAACTGGGTTAACAGACTTCACAAGAACTTTTTCATGTGAAATTGCTCATGGGAATATGATGTAATAATTAAAATTATTTTATTGTTGACTGTCCTGTTATGTATTTTTTTGCCATGGTAGAAATGTCTCATAATTAATCTTTTTATTGTTTAAAGTAGTTCCTTTCTATGAAGCAAATTTTGCTATCAATAGGACTGTCTTCAATTGTTTAAAATGGCATTCATGTTAAGATGGATAGACATTCCTGCTATGTAAGGTGCCAGTGGTGATAAATCATGACTGCTTCCTTCCAACTGTAATTTTGTAAGGAATAGGAGTCATCTCGAGTAGACTTTGAGGGATTTAAAACTTTCTCATTAAAAAAAAACACAATATACATAAGTAAAATGGAGTTTTAAAGGAATTTACTTAGCACAAGTCTAAGAAACATAGTTGGTATATCAAAACATATTTAAATGTTTTTGATAGAGTATCAGGCAGGGATGGCTGTGAAGTTACAAGTGGCACTTTCATTTCTAATTGTGAATTAATTGGGTCCATCCTCTGGTCAGGCCACAATGTCCATAAATGTAAATGAAGGGATGTGGCTAGTGCTATGAAGACCCTATGTCCTACCACTTTCAGAGGAGCATAGCTGTAGGATGGAAAAGTACAGAAATAGGAATTGAGGAGGGGATTTTTGTTTGTTTGTTTCAGTACTTTCTGGCAATGTATATTCTGAATCATTATAGTCTACTGATTTTGAAGGATATATTTCAACCATTTCCTAGTGGAAAATTAAATAAGTAAATAAGGTTTAGTGAAAGGGAAATGTCTCTTTGCATTTGTTTCAAAAATGTTGCTTATTATGATATGAGCTGTAGAATTAGAGTGATATCTGAAAGCAACAAAACCATGATGTTCTTTGGGTGTTAAGGTTGGGTGTCTATGATGTAACAGTTCTCCTTCTCTGCTGCTTGTCTGTTATGTGACAAGACCTTTTCTTGGGAGATATAATGCACACTATACCCACCCATCCCCACACATCTGCTCATAGGTATCCCATGACAAATGAAATAATGGATATCACCAACATCCACTATGGTGAACCAGTGGGTTTTATTGAGGTTATTTAAAAATAGTTATTTATTTAACTATTCCTATTTATAGGAACAGCTACTGAAGAAAATGACACAAAGACAGCACCATCACTAATGCCCGCTGTGAGTGACAGCTCACACAGGCTCAAAATATGGAGCACACTGCACACAGCCTACAAGCAGCTTAACAGGTTGAAAAATGTCTTTTCCAAATTACCCTCTTGGTTTTCCAGGCAGCTGGTCTAGTCTCAGAATCTTCTTTGCAGGCTGGCTTGTGTAAGAGAAAGTCTAGGCAGTCTCTATTTTTTACTATTGGGAAGGAGTGGCCTAGTGAATCTGATAAATTTCAGGGGGTCCCTGAAGCTATTTTGAATTGTTTACCTTCTGTCTTGAAAGATGGTGTGTTTCAATCAGGAGGATTGAATTCAATCATGCCCACCTGTGGGCACTTACAAAGCTCTGCCTCTACCTGGTCTTACTAAAGATCTCTTTCTTTCTTCTGTGATGATTAATATTAACTGTCTCACAACAATGGTCTATTGAATACTCTGTTGGTGCTGGGAGCTGTGATGACCCTTTTAACTATAAAAACCTAGTAGTTTTGGCAAGTAGTAAACTAACTGTAAAGAATAAATGTAAGCAATATAAAAGAAATTACAAATGTAACCCAGCCTAGTATGTGTGTGTGTGTGTGTGTGTGTGTGTGTGTGTGTGTGTGTGTGTGGTGTGTGAAATGTGATAAGGTAAAAGCCCTAAGTGAACACCTCCATTTTGATTGGCTAAAATGTTACCATGGGAATCAAGCCACGTGTGAATGGAGGTGATAAGGCCTTATCACCAGCTATGTAATGCTGATAATGCCAGATAAAGAAATGCTGAATGCATGAGCTGAAAGAGACTTAAAAACCCCAGTCTGGCAACTGCAACTTGCCCAGGTCTCGCGGCCCAATGGAGATACTGCGGGTGGAGACCAGCTCATCCCTGGAGCTAGCCCGCCAATTCCAGACACCCCAACTCTGGACCAAGGCTCCAGCGGAGATCTGAAGCACAGTAAGAAATGCGGAGGGTCTTGCTTGCACAGCCATCAGAGCCAGACTAAGGCATATGCCAGACCGGATGTGAGTGAAGTGAGTGTGTGAATGAATGTGATCCCATTTCACTTTCTATTTGTTTTATGAATAAATACTAGTATAACCCGATCCTCCTCTGAGTCACTGACACTTTCTTTCTCTCCCTCTCGACTCCATCCCTAAACCTGACTCCCCACGCTAACACAGCTGATAGTCTATTTCCCCCATGCTTTTAGCAATAAAGACAATTTAGAACTTTGTTTTGGATGACATTATATATCATTTCAATCCTAAAAGGGAGAAGGAATAAATCCACGAATGATCATGAATGAAATATTTAATCTTTAACAGTACATAGTTTTTCAAGAGTTTATTATTCAAGCTGCCCATAGAGTTTTAAATATTCATTCAACAGTTTGCTTGCATGAATCTGTTCAAGGAAATAATCAAACTGTAAGGTTAGCTTTACAATTAGCTGTTTATGGTTGCATTGTGCATAAAAGCTAACCATTAGAAAAAAAATGCAAGGTAAGTGGGTGTTTTAGGAAGGGTGCATCATTTCATGCAATATTGTATCTAGTTATGATGATACAAATTGCAAGGTGAAATATTGGGGAAAATATTTATATGGTATTCAGTTAAAACAATCAGAACCTCAAAGTTATCCAAGAGTCTCCTTTCTACTGTATAATGGGAATCATGCCACACAAAGCAATGAAGTAACATAAACCTTAATGGTAGTGGAAGCCATTTTTGAGAGATACGGTGACAGAGAATTTAGTGGTAAGACAATTGTTTTCTTCTAATTGTCTGTGTTTCCCACATTTCCGCAAGCATTTCAATTAAGCCGGAAAAAAAATAAAAATAAACATTCTACTTAGCCTTTCATTTGATTCCCTCCGGCTCTCAGATGGAGAGAGAGCCAATTTTAAGCTCAAACCCCTGCGCTCAGGCTCTCTCCCAGAGACTGAATGTTCCCTTACATCCTCCATAAGCAGCTTAACCATAAAGCTGGCTCAGAGAAATTCCCCCAACCTCCAGCTCTACTGCTCAGCAGGGCCTGCCTCCCCTTCATCTTCAATCACATTAGGGTCCTCCTCCAGGAGCAGCTCTGGCTCCCCAGAGCCTTGGCTATGCCCTTCTTCTCTCCTTTCTTGATTTCCCTTCTGAACCTTTCTGGCATTCTTAGTTCAAGGCCAGATGGCTGAGTTTCTGAAGCATTAACAGTTTTCCGTCTGCTGTCTTAGAGCTGTTTAGAAGTCATCACCCACACCTGCCTGGTAAGGAAGTTTCCACCACAGCAGGCAGCCTGGTGGGATTTGGCAACTGTGGTGAGGATGGGGGCTGGAAAAATTGCCCAATAGGAAATTAGCCACAACATGGGAGTGGTGTTACATCATTCATTTGGAATTCTTGGAAAGCACGGGAAATGCTTAATGAGCACCCATTAAAGACAGTTTAAAGCCTGGGTTTTGCAAATCAGAATAATTTTGTCAATGACTTTCAGACTTTGCCTCAAAAGTTGACGTTGCCTTTGCTTATGTCAAACTTGCATGTAGATAAAATATTTTGCAGGTTTTTATTTCACATAGACTCAAGCAGGTCATTGCTAATTTGTTGTCACTGCTGGTGAATCGAGAAAATATAGACAGAAACATCAAATCCTTTAAATCAGTGGAGAAGGAAAATAGACATCATGCCTTTTGTTGGGATTAGTTTCTCATAAATAAGTGACACCCACTCTAGGCAAGCCCCTATGTGAGAGATGGTTGGTACAAGAAAATATGAAGAAACACAATCGGAACTCTCCAGAAGCTGATAGTCTGACTGTAGTTTCTCCTTCCTAGTTTCTCAAAGGCAGAGAGGAAATGGAAAGATTAGAATGGGACTAAGTACCAGCAGAAAGTGTCTGGTGAGGATTAATTTAGCAGTTCAAGGACAATGTCCTTTTGTCTTTCCTCTATGAGGTGGGCAAGGACCCTGGATCTTTACCTTAGTTGGATTCCTGAACAAGTTTAAGATGGCAGAGCATTGAAGACAGCATTGAAAGGGTGAAAGGGGAGCATTCTGATTTTGCATTGCTTTTAAAACAGTGAAGTAAGCTTATCCTGTCAGGGATCATTTTTGTAGAACATTACTTAAGAGTTTCCCTACATTACAGAACTCTAAAAAAAATCTCTAAGCATGGAGCTGGCTCTTTAGGGTTTCGAAGCCATTTGCCAATGTTATTCACTCTGACCTCCTTAGGCAAGCAGTGGGAAGGGCTGTGGAGAGATGAAGTCAAAATGAAAGAAAAAAGAAAAACAAAACCACAAACTTTCTGCAGAGTAGCTGTCTCATGCCATTGGTTAAGAAGTGCAGCATAAGCTGGGCGGTGGTGGCGCACGCCTTTAATCCCAGCACTTGGTAGGCAGAGGCAGGTGTATTTCTGAGTTCAAAGCCAGCCTCGTCTACAGAGTGAGCTCCAGGACAGCCAGAGCTGTACAGAGTAAACCCTGTCTCGAAAAAAAAAAAAAACAAAAACCAAAAAAACAACCAACAAACAAACAAAGTGCAGCATAAAATTTCCCAAAGCAACGACTGACAAGGGTTAAAAAATGAATCTTAGAATTCCCTAATGAATAACAATTATACAACCCTATTTTATCTTGCTATAAAAAATAACTTGTTAAAAGTAAACCTTTCAAATATGCCTCAAGTTCCTGATCCTGCTCAGAACTTCTTCAGTGTATAATTATACATTAGTGATAATATCAACAGACACCTTGAAAGCAGATATAGCTTAAATTTCTTTCAAGCTATAGGAAGGTAGTAGAAAGACTGGACCAGTCATGGAAATTCACGAGAAAGTGGAACAATTGGGAAATACTTTGGACAGTAAAAATTTAACCTGCAGGAAACAGAAGAAATACCCAAGCAGAAAACGAACCAGGTCTACTGGATTTCTGAGAATATTTTTTATTCCTTTTTGGTTGCTCATGCTGAATTCTGGCATCGTGTTGGCAAAATCAACCCTACAAGCCAATAGCTAGCATTCTGGAGCTTGAGTCCTTGCCATTCCAGCTGTCACAGCAGGAGCAGATTTTGCTGCCAAAACACAATTTCATCATGGTTAGGGCTGAAATATTGGTCAATTTGAAGGACAGAGGCAGTAGTGTTAAGTAATCCACTGCCTAAAGCTTTCTTCATGTGTCATAAACACCTGCTCTGAGCAGTATATCTCCTGAGAGCTCTTCAAAGAATGAGTACCAGTATGTACTATTAACAACTTCACACTTCGTTCAGATGTTTGTCAAGGGGTCTTCTGTTGTGTACCATCGTTGTAAGTTCTGGCAGCTACTCAGCTAGCTAATTGTTGTCACCTTATTTGTGCCTGGGTTGACACCAGAATCAGAGGTATGACTTGGGTCACTAATACTAAATAACACAAACAGATGAGAGATGAGCTTATTGAAACCCAACATCAGACAAAGTTAATTAAGATAAAATTCTAAGCCTGAAGGAATATTTTCATAGCTTAAAAGTTTAGAAGGTTCATCAAAGGAGCACAGGGGCAGATTGTTCAAGTTCCTACATAGCAGTGGCATAAGAAAAGCACTATGCAGGTAAAAGACGGAAAACGTTCATTTATTGGGTGTTTGTTCCCTTTCAGTGTAGATGTCAATTAAATAACATTGTTCATATGTTTTACTATGGAGAGGTAAGAATGTTCAAATAATCTCTCTTTACACAGGGCATCTTATGATCTTTCTCCATAGTTTACGCCCCAGGACAGAGTAAATGTTCCAATTTAGTTATCAGGAATAAATACTACAGCTCAAGAAAAACCTGGGCTTTTCTGGTAGTTAAATTCTGATCTCGTTTTAGTAAGGGTTATAAGAAAGAATTAAAGGAATAGGTAATAATTTAATAATTTAACTAGGAACCAATAATATTCAAGAAAAAATTGTAATAGAATTTTGAGAATCAGAAACAGAATCTTGCTCTTAGAATCTTGTTTTCTTTGAGCAAGCATGCTTTCATTTCCTCCACACAAGGTGGTGAGTTTTCTAGATTGTCTATATGAAAGGTGGATTTCAGTGTGTTTTCTGCTCCTATCAATTTCAGCTTAGTTTTCTCCATAGAAGCAAGCCAGCCATCATCGACTGTTCCTGCCCTCAACCCCTGCCACTCGCTTTCCTTTTTTGAAATTCTTTGTACGTAATTGATTATCTACTTTATTACTAAAACTTTTCTCTATCTTGTGACCACTGAGAGTAACGAATACATTAACCCTTATTACAGAAAAATATTATAAAAGTATTCTAAGTGCCTCATAGTATTAAAATACAGGAATCCCAGTAGCTCCCTGGATTATATGCTAGTGTCCAGTTCTTTGGAGGAAACTGTGAACTTCTTTCTGAAATCAGTTTCTGAGATGTTCTGCAGAATGTGTCCTGTATCTACTGTTCAACCAAATCCACATCTGCCCTGAAGCTATTTATCAGCAGGCCTTTGCGAGAACTGTAATGAAGAAATTTGAATAGAAAAGTTTGCCATGCACAAAAATATGGGTTTTAAAATTACTCCAGTATTTTTTGTAAGTAAATTCATAACAAAATCTCAGATTAGTTGAATTATAATACAAAATTAAGACATTTTATGTTATTAGAACTCTGATGATAAGGCTGGTTGTAATACACAAAGACATTTTCAAATTGGTAGAAATACTATTGATTATGAAAAATAGCTAATTAAAGGTGGAAGAATAATTATTAGGGTAATAAATATTGATGTTTCCAAACTCAAGTGAGAAAGAAACTAAAAATGAATATAGTCAAATGATCTAAATTAATCCTTCAGGATTATCCATGATCATTTATTCCAAGGGCTTTAGTAAATTGACAGATGCCGAACATTTTCTGGCACCTCTTCTCCCTTTGTCCTTGGTGTCTTGAGGTTAAGGGTAATAGGTGAACTGAGATCTATAAACATTTTCTGTGCTAACAAAAGTAAGTACTAAAAAGATGAGACAGTGTCCAGGGCTCACATTTGCTATTGTCTTTCAATATTTCAGGCAGGTGGAGACACTTATAGTGTTATCACACTATATGGATGCCACACTAAGACGCACCTTGGTATCTGGCCTTGTTCAGTCTTTCGGTCCTTCATCTTTTAGATGAAGGGTGAAAGGTAGACATGTGAGCAAATGGCTCAGGACTACAGAAAGCTCTAATTTTCATCCTGGTGTTCATGCCTTTTTCAGCCAACACTCATCTACTGCTTTGATGTACAAGTGAAGGCTTCAGGTAATCAGAGGAATCTTCATGGTTGAAATCATGGTAATCCTTCCTGACTACAGACTCATGTCTTCTGGTAACACTAGACAGACTGGAAACACCTTTGTCACAGGAAATCTTGGGAACAAGTTAAACAATTCCTTCAACCCAAACCCAACCAAACATGTTTCAATCTCTTTTTATGTCTTAATGGAATTCCTATGGGTCACAAAGTGTAGACAGTTTCTGACACAGCCTGCAGGTCAAGATCTCTTAATTTGCTAGTTAAATCCACTTTGGAATGGTGGCTCCCTTCAAGTCCTGCACTTTCACTTTTTGTCAGAATTCAATTTTGCTAAGACAATAAGTGACAGTCAAATGTGGTTCCTATAAAATAATAATCATTGAACAAGCTGAGTTTGGCATTTTTAAAAAGCAATTTCTGGTGAAGAGACATCCTGTATTTCCTGGGTGTCAATGGCTTGTGTAATAAAAGGTGTCAGGAAAGTAAATTTAAGACAAAGTGTCAAGAAATATGCTATGCAGAGCTTATGCCTCGGTGCCAGTGCAATCCCACTGGCATGCAGAGTGCGTGCTTTTGTTGGAGGTGGTCTCATTATTTTTTATTTGTTTGTTTGTATACTATGTTAAAGGGCTTAATTTCCCTTCAGCAAAGTAGAAGCAGAAAAATCTGACATTTTACTTCAAAGGATGCCTTTCTCTTATCTCCCATCCAATGAGCTAGCTGTTCTTTGTTCTAGTCCTTTCTCAATCTGGCTTCATTTTCTTTGCTAGAACTGCTATTTCCCCAAATTTCTGTATTTCTCCCATATTCTAGAGCCTTCTTTCCTCATGCTACATATTTATTTTTACTTAGAATGTCACACATTTTAGATGGTATTCTTTTTTTTTTTTTTTTTTTTTTTTTTTTTTTTTTTTTTTTTTTTGGTTTTTCAAGACAGGGTTTCTCTGTATTGCTCTGGCTGTGCTGGAACTCACTCTGTAGACCAGGCTGGCCTAAAACTCAGAAATCCGCCTGCCACTGCCTCCCAAGTGCTGGGATTAAAGGCATTCATCACAACTGCCCAGCTTAGATGGTATTCTTAATGTGTTATCTCAATTGCTTCACTTCTTCAGAAGAGCACCACTCCTCTCTCTGTTGCTGTGACATATTTTATGACCAAAGTTACACAAGAGAGAATGGGGTTAGATTAGCTTACAACTGGTGAAAATCCAACAAAGGTGATGCCAAGATAAGAATCCAAGCATTGACTCCTACTATACTCATAGTCAAAAGTAGGGAGAAAGGAATACAGCCATGCTGACTGCTTGCTAAGTACTCAGCTCATTCTCTCTGCTCTTATTCTCTTATTCAGTCCATGTCCAGACCATGCAATGGTACCACACACAATGGCTAGATCTTCCCACATCAATTACACAATCAAGACAGTCCTCACAGACGAGCCCACAGGCCAACCTAATCTAATCAAGTCATCAACTGATGCTCCCTTCCCAGGTGAGTCTATGTTGTAACAAGTTGGTACTTAAAAACTAATGATCACAAACCCTTCTAAACTTGGCAATCTGGGTCATAACCACAGTGTTTGTCTTTTCTTATCACTTGCCATGATGGTAACTTTCATCTTATTGTCTTTCTTTTTATGTATTTACAAGAGTGCTTGTGTAACACCAAACTCCCAAACTAGCTCTAAACTCAAAATGTGGATGTTTATTTTTTCTCTACTCTATGGACAAGATCCAGCACATACTAAATGCTAAACCAGTATTTGTTCAGTAAATAAACTATAAAAGTCTTATTCAGAATAACATTTGTGTCTAACCAGTATCTTAAACCCAGAATTTTCCACAGTTAGCTTCAGGTCTTTACTTACAAATGCTCTTCCATGGTGCTCTCCACTGTGGCCAACAAAACTTAGTACTTTCCATTTCTTAGTTCTAAGCTCATAGTGTGTCAGTCTTGATGCTTCTGTCTTTCACATCATATATTTATTTTATGACGAAGCCAGTAAAGTTTGCCTTCAAATTTTTGTTTATCTAACTATATTATCACATGCCCAGTGTTAAACCTTCAGTTCTAGTTGACTGTCACCTTTGAACTTTCCTTCTTGTGTTTCTTTACTACATTTTTCCTGTGTAATACAATGTTCTTTTCAAAACATAAACAATTCATCTTATTTCTCATTCAAACACTCCAAGTATTTATTTCATTCATAGTAAAAGTCCTTATAGCGATTTACAAATTTCACATAGTCTGCTTCATGACAGTAGACACTTTACTATCTTTATAGTGCACAGAGAAGTTAGAGGCACAAAGTAGACTCTCAAGAAATATTTTCTCAATGGAGTTGTCTACTTAACAGTAAGAGGTTATGTTATTTTAAAATGTATTCTCTTTCTCAAAGCAAATATCCCTTCTGGTGGTTCCAATGGAGCCAATTACCTTTTAGTGAATTCACACTAAGAAAGTTCAATATGTAACATGACATTATGAACCTTTGTTTCAAGTTTTGTTCTTAAAAAACACACATAACAATAGTTGCATTATGAAGTCAATTTTGACTCATTAGGAAAATCATTATTATAGTCAATATTAAAGCAAAGATTTCCCCCCAAGGAAATACTATGCCACATGGTTGACTATTGTGTTTCCTGATTTAAGAATGAAAAAAAATTACACTTGGTACTTTAATCTATTTTTGTGCATTAGAACAACTCAACTTCTTGTTTTCATATGGATATTATGATATTTTTCAGATAATAGGAATTATAATCTTTGATAATTTTTGGTGAAAAGTCTTCATTTACATTTTTAAAATCATCATATCACTAAATATATAATGCTGCACAAACTGTATGCCAATTATAATGTTTGATTTTCTACCACAATACTGTAATGATAGTCTAGTATTGAACAGATTCAAAGATTAAGAGTCAAATAGGTCCAGGAAAATGTATTCACTGTTAACCTCTGAAAACAACTACAGGGTCCATAGGCGAAATGAATAAATGAAACTGGTAGAAGAGAGATCACATTTTGTAGGATTTTAATAGAGAGCACAATAGAGTTTTAATCTGTTTTTGATCCTATGATGAGTTTCTGAAATGATCACAATAAAATTAAATCAGTATAATGAAAGACATGGGACAAAGATTATGATGTTAGCAGGCTATTGCTGAAGTTTAGGCATTCTTACTCAAGTTCATTCACTAATATACCTCCAGACTCAGTGGAGAATATTTCAAAAAATGGTTCTGTTTCTGAGGCTGGGATTTTGTTCACTCCTCCTTGATGTTTCCAACCAGTATTTATTGAGCATGTAGTTTGTGTCAGAATGTTTTGAACTCTGAATTTCTGATACCTATTGCATAGGACTTCTTTATTGTTGTTATGTAATAACAGTTTTTAGGAAATGGCTTCTACATCGGAACATGATATTGGGATCAACCTGATCAACCAGGGTCTTGCTGATTTGGTATAGATATTGTATGTCTTCTAGAAATAGGTCTAAAAAGAAGATTTGTTTTATGAAGTCACTTAACAAATTTTGAACTAGGAATTGATTTATTTTATTTAAATAATGAAAATCAGAATGTTTCGGGAAATATTAAAAAAGAACAGTTTTACACTACACCCAGCTACTCTCTGCCTCCGTGGTCTGGCTGGCCATGCACTGGCCGCAAAGGCCAGCAGGTTCTTATCTCGTGGAGACTCTCTGACTCAGAGCTCCAAAATCTCTCCATCCAGCTCACTAAGTTCCCACAGGCAAGTCATTACCACGCCAGCCGTATGCTTCAAAACTCCCATGGCCTTTTGAGGTGCACATCAGGCAAACTCACTCTTTGCTTCCATATCTTTCTCTCTGAAACCAAATAGAAGCGCAGCGGGAAGAAAAACGCCACATAAACTTAGTTCAGAAAAACAATGGTAACTCAATCTCTGGGCGCAACACTAGAATCCTAATCTTTTAAGCCATATAAATCTAAATCCTTGTTCCAGACAACCCCTCCTGGGAAAGCAGAAGTAACATCAAAATACAGGTAGCACCAGGGTCACCCACACTTCCCCCTTTCTGTTATAAAGAGATTTCCCTAGAAGTTGTGAATGCAAACCATAATTCTTATCTCATTTATGAGGTACTGTAGCCCAGCAACATGGACCCAGGTTGATCTCAATATCATGTTCCAGTGTGGAATCCATTTCATAAAGACTGTATTACATTAGAACAACAACAACAAAATTATATAACATGCCATTATTTCCACATTGGTGAGAACATAAGAGGTGGTTAGAGTCATGTGGGGAAGAAACACCACAGGCTCCAGATACTATCTTATGACATTCTTAGCTTCTGAATTTGTAGAAGCTTATAGTCCCTGGGTTACTTCATTCCAAATGATGTTACCTAATCACCCAAGGATGTTAGGTCAGACACGGGGGTGAACAATGAGTGGATCTTAAGTGTGCTAAAGATAGTCCTATATAACTGAGTTGCAGATCTGTAATATTCCAACTGTCCAGGATCACAGTGTTCTAATTAGTCAGTCAACACAGTAACACAGAATCTTTAAGAGATGTTGCTCCTTGTCCTTGGAATTTCAATTTATACATTGCACTTTCATTTACCTAGAAACTGGGATTCAGAAAGAAATTTATGGGTAACATTACTTGAAATATATGTGGGAACCATTTAATACAATAAAACTATTATTAAATAAAATAAAATGAGGTGTATTGAAACTATTTCATAGGACTTTCCATGACATATGCACTAATGAAAGTTTGGAAATATAGGTAGAAAAAAGGAGAAAGCAAAACACAAGCAAAACTGAAAAATCAGCAGAATTAGTACTTGATCAGATTTACAACTAATAGAAAAAAGAAACACCATAGACTCCTTCAAACTAGGTCTCATGGAAACATGTCTCATCCATATTCAACGTTATAAAAAACGCATTAGATCCTCAGGCATCTTTAAAGACTCATATGCTTGATGCAATAGTAATAAACAAAGATAAAAATCTAAGGAAGGAGAATGCTTCCTTTCTTTTATCTGAGGAAGGAGACTGCTCAAGCAGTAAGATCCTACTCAAATACCCCTCCTATCCAGGGAGGGTCTGGAGCCCACGTTGCTCACCCATAGCAAATGCCTCTCATAAATGGAACCCATTACACTATAGAAGACCAACTCTAAAATAATAAAAATTACTTATCCTTAAAGAGGATTAAACGTTCCCCCAAAGCACAGAACTCCAAATAGCTGAAATTGTATACATTTGCATGCACACATTTGGGCAATAACAGTTAAAGAAAATACATACTATCAGAAACACATCACCGATCAACCTAGCAATTTTGCTGTCAGCTAGAATGCTGCATTGCGAATCTTATGTAGTATGTCACCCTGCCTTGACTCCACTAATCTAAAGTTCTTCATCAAGAAGTGAACAGTTCCTTAGGAGAATGAGAGCTGCATTCTTCTATAAAAATATGAACACAATACATGATTATATGTTAGACTTTAAGCTCCAAGGCCCTCTATCCCACACACATATATGTCACTGATTTTCTTATTCTTTGAAGAAGATAGTTAAGCAAATGTTTTCACTAACTTTATAACTGTAGGAATTTTAAGTGAAACAGCATTGGGAACCTTAAAGGAATGTAAGTCAATTCAGGATCTTGGCAAAAGGGGCCTGAAAAATATGGAAGAGGAATTACAACCCAGTTTCTTTATACATGGTCTAACATAATAATTGTAACAAGGGTAATTCTAGTTGCACCTGGAATATTAAGTTTCAAAGCCTACGTTGGGAAATTGAACGCTCTTTGATATCTGTGTATCCATGATGGCTTACTTAAGGACATCTGCTGATCAGTTCAATGATGAACACACAACAAAAGCACACTGGGAGTGAGAGAAAAGCCATAAGTCTTATGGGGACATAAGGTCTCCTTTCTCCAAGTCTTCATGGATGGATGAGTTTTTCTCTTTTGCTTGAGGAAAGCAGGATTCAGCAAACAGAAGGAAGCACAGCAGCATCATTTAGATAGCCATAGGAAATGGACTCCTTTTATGTATAGAAAACAACAGGATATCACCGTCGGGCTCTAGCGATGGGTGTCTCTCTATTCTCTCTTATTTTTAGCAAGCAAAGATGATGTCACCATGGGATTTTAAAGTAATTAAAGTCTTCAGAGCTCAAAGCCACCTTTTCAAGGTCCAAAGAGCTAACATGATATTTCTCCTCCTTAATTGAGGATGCAGGAGTCTGTGCAGTGGACATATGTTCCTTTCATGCTCATGGCCTCACCAGAAGTGTCCTGGCTGCTGGCCATAAAACACAGTCCACTATGAGTTTAGCACAAGTCTTTTCACAGATTGGCCAAAGAGCTATAATATTATGCTATTTCCTGGTCTCGGAACTTCCTAGTGGCACAACATATTTAAGTTTACTTAACCTGTTCTCCATATGGCCCATGTGGTTAACCACAGTTTTGTTTTTTCTTGATAATAGCAAAGACAGACTTCTTCTGACCCTTAGGCTTATCACTCATTCACCTAGACCTGTACTTTATCAAGGACATCCTCTGTGGGGAACATGGTCTCAGCTATTTGGTAATAGGAGATATAGTTTTACCCACTGTGAGCTGTGGGCTTATAGCCAGATGCCAGTTCTGTTGCATCAGTGTAGGAATGAGAATCTCTCTTTCTTCCTGACCCAAAGAACAGGCCAGGATATGTTAGAAAGGGTTAAGTTCCTCTTCTTTCATATGATGGTGGTGGTGGTAAGTTTCTGTCTGCAGGGCTTAGAAGAAGTAGCTTGGGTATTTGAGACAAAGTATTTAACTTCAAGTCTATCATTTTACTGAAGTAATAGTCAACTAAGTTCTAGTTGTTTCGACAGGATACATTTAGCACAATCTGGAGGCATTTGTGAGTATGATGACTGGGGAGTCACTACTGGTAGGAACACAATGACACTGCTAAACATACTACAATGAACGGGGGAGCCCATGTCTTCTCTTACCTTGACAATAAAGAATTACTTGGGGCTGGGGAGATGGCTCAGTGGGTAATAGTACTGACTGCTCTTAACAATGGTCCAGAGTTCAAATTCCAGCAACCACATCATGGCTCACAACCACCCATAATCAGATCTGATACCCTCTTCTGATGCATCTGAATACAGCTACAGTGTATGTATATATAATAATAAATAAATCTATACAAAAAAAAAAGAATTACTTGGCTTAGAATGTCACTGAAAGAAACAAAGCAAGAGTCTAAACCAACACAAGAGAATTACTAGTATTATAAAGTAATACTAGTATTACTTTATTATACTAGTAATATACTAGTATTATATATTGCTATATATACTATATAGCAATATATAATACATTAATAATATATAATATATAATATATTACATTAGTAATATATAATATATAATATATAGTATATATATATATATATATATTACTATATAGTAATATATAGTACTAGTAATTACTAGTATAGTTAAAGATTTTAAAATGTAGAAAATATGTACGTTAGCTATAGAACCAAGATATTTTTTCATCTTTTAGTTGGATCCCAGTATATGAAAACTAGCATTTAACATAACTGTTTTCAATGTAGCCCATACTTAGCTATGCTTTATCCCTATATAATTTCAGGGATATATATCAATCAGTGTTGACTCCTTGCTTGTGTAGCTGCCTGGATTGTGCCCTGCTCTATCAGGTTGCCTGATACCTCACAGTAAGGAAATACCTGACAAAAGCAACTTAAAGATAGAAATGCTTATTCTAAACCAGAGTTTGAGGGCACAATTCATTTCCTTTCCCTTCCTTCCTTCCTCTCTCTCTCTCTCTCTCTCTCTCTTCTTTCTTTCTTTCTTTCTTCCTTTCTTTTTGTGGGAAAGTTGTAGCAGCTGTGTGAGAGGTGGCAACTGTTCATATTGTATCCAACAGTCAGGCAGCTGAGAGAAATGAATGTTGTTGACCAGTTTGATATCTCCTTTTATTTAGTCATGTACCTCAACCATTTAGGATTCCTTCCTAAATTAAACATTTCCAAATATAAACAGATATGTGTTTCTGAGGTGATCCTAAATCCATTCAAGTCAACTACAAAGATCACCCATCACAACCCGACCCATAAAGATGTTACTTTAAAACAGCATGTCCTGAAGTCTCATTTTCATATCAAAATGTAAATTACATTTATTTCACCTCAAAGAGTCCCTGAAGTATTTAATTCAACACTGTTCAAAAATTCAAGGTCTCCTTTGAGATTAAAGATGAATGGAATGAGTTGGAACCCATGCAAAACAAAACCAAGTTATATACCAAGTTATATACTTCTAATATGCATGGACACTGAGTAAACATTCCTTTCTTAAAATGGAGGACTAGGAGATAGTAAAGAAAGACAGTATGAAAGCAATACATAAATCCAACAAACAAAACTAGCAAACCATATAGCAAACCATACAGCACCTGAAGTTTGTGATAGCATAATCTGGAATCCAGCAGCCTTGAGTAACTTCATTTCTTCATTGCTACCTCTGATATTATACTAACTACTCTACTATCCAAGTCCTGTTCCATGAAGATAGCATTTTTCAATGGATGACCTATGGTACTGGTGTTACCAACATCCTGGTATCTCCATTTAAACTTAAGCTTCATCCTTTCAGCTTCATGTCTTGGTCTTTCATAGCCTGCTTCTAATGAACCTGATGCTGCTGTACATTGCTTGGCCTCAGCTGCTTTCTGCTGCCTTGCACTTATGTCTTTTAACCTGGAAGTTAATATCATATGGAAAATGCCATCAACTTCTGTTCCCAACTAGAGATGTTAGAATCACAGTCACAGCAGAAGTGTATACCTTTAAGGCTAATTTTGAGGAATTATTTTAGCAGTTATGATTTTAGCAGTAGCATTCTCAGTTCAAGCCCTCTCCTTTCAAATTGCCAGGAATCCTAGCACTTAAGAAAGCTATGTGCAGGAGAGTTGGGATTTCAAAGTCATTTTTGACTACATGGTACAATGAAAGTCAGCATGAGCTAAATGAGATGTTGTTTAAAAAAAATAACAATAAGAAACTCCAATTAATTCACATTTTCAAAAGCTGGATCCTCTGCTATGTGGAATCTTTTCTTAAGACCTCCTACTGCTGAACACCAGATTTCTCTTTAATGGTGCTGATGTCTTTAATAATAACAACGTCCTTCCTGCTCGTCTGGCCGGAACGTTGAAGTCTTGCCCCTTTCCATACCAAACTGCATATTTTTCATATTTTTTTGCTTTGTCTGTTGTTCTACAAAGTGCCAACCTGGATGAGAGCATTGAGCAGTAACCACAACACAGCTGGAGGCTACCATGTTCTGACATTTCTTTCACTAAACAAATCAGTCAATTACTTTTTAATTCAGTTTCACCCCAGCTCTCAGGTCTTTGGAAGAATGAAGCTAGATTTCTTGATGAAATAGCATGAATAACTCCTATTTTAGTTCCTGATAGAGTCATTATTCACGGCTGAAATTTCATGAGCTGGGCCTTGGTTGTCCAGTTTTCCCAGCATTCTGGTGTTCTGTTCCCTTTCAAATGGTCCACTAAACTCTTTAGTATGTGATCTTAGGCCCTTTCTAGTCTAAAGCCCCACATTCCTTCTCATTTCTCTGAGAAACCAGTTCCAAAAGCCTAAGAGTCATATGGTGGATTATAGCAATGTCCTCATGCCTTAGTAACAATTTTCTGCATTATTTACTTTTCTTGTTGAAAAATAAAAAAGAGGGCTGGTGAGATGGCTCAGCGGGTAAGAGCACTGACTGCTCTTCTGAAAGTCCTGAGTTCGGATCAGAGCAACCACATGGTGGCTCACATGAGACCTGATGCCCTCTTTTGGAATGTCTCAAGACAGCTACAGTGAATTACGCCAGAGCGAGCAGGGCCGGAGCGAACAGGGCTGGCAGATGTCCTGAGTTCAATTCCCAGCTCATGGCCATCTGTACAGCTACAGTGTACTCATACACATAAAATAAATAAAATAAATCTTTAAAAAAGAAAAATAAAAAAGAATAACAGCCAAAATCAATAAAACAAGGGTTTATTTTTGCATGCAGTTTAATGGTACAATGTATTATGATAGAGATGACCTGACAGCACAGCGGCAAGGTAGCAGGTCATATGGTGACACACAGTGACTTGAATGGAGATGCTCAACTTGATTTCTCTTTTATTTTTGGGAAGAAATCAAGACTGTTGCACTAGGGTGATAATTCTGTAAATATTCCCATAGACACACCAGATGTGTATTTCTGTGATAACCCTACATCCAGTAAGGTGGGAACACAACAGTCATGTATTTCTGTAAGGTAAGTTAGGATGACACAGAGGGATTGTCTTTAGTGATAGAATGAGCAAGCATGCCAATGAGTGGGAGATCTTGCCAAAGTAGAAGATAAGATGATCTCGATTTTCACAAAAGGAGTATGATTGGTAATTCTGAATGGGAATAAGAGCTGGAGATTGAGCCCATTGAAGCCCAGTTGACTTTAAACCACGGTTACTTCACTGTATTTCTGTAGTACAAATACTTCACAGATGGAAAGTCACTGTAAAGTCATTCTAACCAGTGGTTTCTAAACTTCTATATTTATATGTAGACCCTTGCTTAATGAGATTCTATTTAAACATGATAATTACAATAATGTTAACAACACAATCAAATCTCATGGCTTACAGCAGAATAAGCATCCAGAAATTCCATTGTTTTCCCAACCACTGATGTAACTTGACTGCATGCTTTACAAATGAGAAAACTGAAGTCCAGAGAGTGAGAGAAATATTTTATAGAATTATATACAGCTTTCATAGCTCCCAGTATAATATGCATTTCTATGTGAGAAACAGCACATAATTTGGTGAAAGGCAATAGTAAAAATATAAGTGGTCAGTGGGTTCTGAAAGTACACACACATGACAAAAGAAGATGCAGAAGAGGACAAAGAATGGAGGAATGGGATGCTAAGATTAAGTTAGAGGCTGAAAAGAATAGCAACAAATAAAGCAAGAAAGATGAGATGTATCTTGTAATAGCTAACATTATGTATTGTCTTAGGGTATTACTGCCTGTGAACAGACACCATTACCAAGGCAACTCTTAATAAGACAACATTTAATTGGGGCTGGCTTACAGGTTCAGAGGTTCAGTCCATTATCATCAATGCAGGAACATGGCAGCATCCAGGCAGGCATGGGACTGGAGGAACTGAGAGTTCTGTCTTCCTCTGAAGGCTGCTTTCAGAATACTGGTTTACAGGCTGCTAGGATGAGGGACTCAAAACCCATACCCAGTGACACACCTACTCCAACAAGGCCACACCTACTCCAACAGGGCCATACCTTCTAATACTTGGGCCAAGCATATACAAACTATCATGTGTATTAAGTTTAAATTACTGACATTAAGAGGCCTATAAGACAGATTTGTCTCTAACTTGTAAGCCCCACTTGCTTAGGGAGAGAATAGCCTGGACTGGTGGTGAACTATTCTTGTAATTTCCTGGTCATAACACCTCTGTAAACAAGCTTGTTTGCTCCAGATAACCAAGGCACCCTTTTGCTAAGCAGAATGTAACCTTCATATTACCTGTAAAGAAGATATGTATGTGACTGAATGTAGGTGGAATGTGTGCTTGATTGCACATAGCAGGAAGTATATAATTCTAACTGCACAGAGGGAGGAAGTAGGAGGCCTTGTGAATTTTACCTTTACAATTCTCTGAGTAATGTAATCTGGTGCGCATTTGGGAATCCTGAGACCTTAGTGTACTTCTGAGTGTGAATAAAAGCCTCTTTTTTGTTACAATATTTTCATAGTCAGACTGGTGAAACTGAATGGCCACAGGCCCATAACAATCTCAGTGGGAAATCACTTGGTTAGCATGAGAAATGCCCAAGTTAGACCTCCAGGACTGCTAGAAAGGCAAAGCAAATACGTGTCACACTGATGACTTCCAAGTTTCTTTGTGTTCATCCAGAATCTAATGTTCTGATATCAATCCTACTATCAGTTTAACATCTTTGCTGGAAGTTTCACATGCATTTTAACCTATGCCTTGAATTTAACTATTGACTTCCCCACTCTACCTACCCTGCTTCTTGTTTTGATAATGGCAGTGGCTATCCCAACTAAAGTCTGCTTTCAATCCAAATATGTAGGCACCAACTCACTGGCTCTTCTTGTTAGCATAGGCTCCATAGCTAATCCAAGTAATGTGTGTTGGTCAACCTTCAGAACATATCTATAGTCTAAATCTTTTTTAGTAGATCTGCACCCTCTACCTTCTTAAGAGATTGTGAGACAACTTTGTTAATATTCCTTGTGGCCTCCTCCTGCTGCTCTTCTTCCTCCTTCCTTCCTTTCTTCCTTTCCTTCTACCCTTGGACCCCACAATACCTTTTCCTCATAGAAAACTCAGTGATCTCTAGAATGTAAGGGTGCTTTTTGTAGCTGTTATACATGGAAGCAAAACCCTTGGAGAGATAAGAATGAAAACCTGTTCTTGTTGTTTTTGTTTGTTTGTTTGTTTGTTTTTTGGAGGGGAAACAGGGAAAGGAGAAATTTACATGTAAA
>NW_022196900.1:35968714-35975608 GCF_008632895.1 Mastomys coucha | reverse complement strand
CCAGAGTTGTCTCTTTTTGTGTTTTCTTTATTGTTTCAACTTCCATTTTTAGGTCCTGGATGGTTTTATTCAATTCCTTAACCTGCTTGTTTGTGTTTTCCTGCATTTCCTTAAGGGATTTTTGAGTTTGCTCTTTAAGTGCTTCTACTTGTTTACTTGTATTCTCCTTTATTTCTTTAAGGGACTTATTCGTGTCCTTCTTAAGTTCCTCTATCAGCATTGTGAGATATTGGAAAAGGTTTCCAGGCAATAATCAGTCCAACCAGTCCAATTTCAGAAGCATAATAAAGCTTAATTTGTGATTACATATACATGTAACCATGAGGGTGGGTTCTATAGCTAAAAAGCATGGAATCTAATGTGGTCACTGACTGATAGCATAGAGATTAGCAGGCTACATGTAACATCACCCCTAAGAATGGGTAATGGTCTAGGGAAGGATGAGTCTGGAATAACCATCTGGGTAATTTGGGTGAGGTCAGTCTCTATAGCAAAAGGTGGACGAGGTCTGCCTCCATAAATAGCAAAAAGGTCACAAGTCATTAACAAAATACACTCTAAGCTTTCTGAATGGAATGTGGGTATTTGATTTGTATCTGCTCCACAGAGATCATGGCATCTTTCTGAATGAAATTCTAGTAACTTCCCCTTAGCACATGTAATAAGCTTCAAATATATATATATATATATATATATTTGTTTATATACAATACAAACAATATATATATATTTGTTTATTTACATGTATATGTAAGAGTGACACACACACACACACACACAGTTATTAGAGTTTCATTCAGTGAGATGACAGATTTAGCTTATGTAATCTTGTTGGGAGCACAGAGTTCCTTGTACTTACAGAGTAGATGAGAACCAGCAATGATAGCCACACAGGGAGGTCTCTTCACTGGAGGACATACAAATCAAATATCTACATTGCATACAGAAATCTGAGTGTGGACTTTGTTAATAACCTGGAGAATATTTATGTTTATGTATATGTATACATATACATACATATGTGGCTACATATGACTGTGTGTGCATGTGGAGGCCAGAGGAGGAAATTGAGTGTCCTACTCTCCCCTTCACTGATTTATTTCTTTAAGATGGTATCTCACTGATTTTGAAGCTATTTTGATACTGAACAGTAAGCTCCATGATTGCTCTGTCTCTACCACCAACAGTACTGGAGTTACATAGGCACGAGCATGGCCACTCCCTGAATTTTACCCAGGTGCTTAGATATAAACTGAAGTCCCCTTACTTGCACAAGTGCCCAAAAAAACACTGAGCCATCTCTGATGAATAGAATATGAAGTCTTTATCATTAGAAATCAGTTCAGATACAGAAATTGTGGTACATCTACACAATGGAGTATACTCAGCTATTAAAAACAATAAATTTATGAAATTCTTAGAGAAATGGATGGATCTGGAGAATATCGTCCTGAGTGAAGTAACCCAATCACAAAAGAACAAACACGGTATGCACTCTCTGATAAGTGGTTATTAGCCCAGAAGTTTGGAATATAGGAAGAACAACCCACAAACCACAAGGAACTCAAGAAGAAGGAAGACCAAAAGGTGTACATTGCATTCCTTCTTAAAAGGGGGAACCAAATACCCATGGAAGGAGTTGCAGAGACTATGGAGCAGAGACTGAAGGAAGAGTAAGCCAGCCTAAATATAGCTATCTCCTGAGAGGCTCTGACAATACCTGACTAATACAGATGTAGAGGCTCACAGACATCCATTGAACTAAGTACAGGGTCCCCATTGAAGGAGTTAGAGAAAGGACCAATGGAGCTGAGGGGTTTGTAGCTCCTTAGGATGAACAACAATATGAACTAACTAGTACCTCACAGCTCCCAGGGTCTCAACCACCAACAAAGGACTGCACATGGAGGAGTCTGATTGTTCTGGCAGCATGTGTATAGTAGAGGATTGCAAATTCGATCAGCAATAGGAGGAGAGGACCTCAGCCCTGTGAAGGTTCTGTGCCCCAGTGTAGGGGAATGCCAGGGCCAGAAAGTGGGAGAGGGCGGGGTGGCAGGCATGGGGAAGTGGGAGGCAACAGGGGTTTGTTTTTGTTGTTTTTGTTTGTTTCTTTGTTTTTTGTGAAAGGAGAAATTTACATGTAAATAAAGAAAAAAATATTTTTAAAACAACAACAACAACAATAACAACAACAACAAAAAAAGAAATCAGTTCAGACCTCCCGGATGTTCTATCTCTGGCCTCTGGTTACTCCAACTGAGAGTCTGCAGCCACATTGACCTCCTTGCTAATAGAACATCCTGAGATTGTACTGCCATGTAAGCTCATTGCTTAGACTTTCAGGAGACCTTACTTTCTTGTGACATATCCATTCATTTAAGTAATAGTTACTCATGTTCTAAAAATGTTCCAGTGAAGCCGGACATGGTGGCCTGAACCTTTAATCCCAGCACTTGGAAGGCAGAGGCATTCAGATCTTAGAGTGTAAGGCCACTCTGTTCTTCAAAAGACAGCCAGGGTAGACTACACAAAGAAATCCTGTCTTGAAAACAAACAAACAAACAAACAAAACAACCAACAAACAAACAAACACAAGCACCAGTGGATATCGCAATTATTATGATTCTCATTAGAAAGAATTCCTTCTCCAAAAGCCCCCTCTGAAGCATCCCTGTGGGTCTGCATTTTGCCTTGCTGCCGGTGTGCATGAATGCAGCTCGAGGAAACAAAACACAGGGGTGTTAGAGTATGTCCCTTCCTCGCTGACTTTCAGGTGCCGGGCTCAAGAAACTCTGGATACCAGCTATGGGCAGGCAGAACTCCGAAGATAGGGGCCCCCAGGCTGTGTTCTTCTGGGTGAGAAACTGTGTAGCCTGGGGACAAAGCTGTGGTTCTCGAATTTCTGGACACCCAGATACTGCTGGCAATTTCGAGGAGTGAGAATGAGAGCCCACAGGCCTGTAAAGTGTCCAGGGCTTCGGAGGGGGTATGTGTCGGGGAATCCGACTTAGCTCAGAGTGAATGTCAGGAGCGTGGAGGAGCCTTCTGTAGGAGACTTAGGTGTTGAGGCTCCCTTCATTCCAGTTGTTGAGAAGAGACAGTCCTGCTTGTCCAAACTGTTTATTTATGGTAGAAAATGGATGCATACATCTTACTTAGGGTAGACCAGAGATTAAATGCCTTTTGCAGGAAGGAATGTCTGGGAAGGGAAGCTTATTAGCTAAACTCTGGGGTCTTATCTAGATACCTCATTTGCATGGAGAACTCTGAGTTCTATGCTACCTGACCTGTTGCCATGGTCCTCTTAGTGGGGTGTTATGGTCATGTGCTCCAGAACAGGAACAGTTCTCAATTATGAGAACTGCCCGGGTTCCTTAATGTGCTTGACATCACCAGTTTTTCTGTCTGGTGACTCAGTTCCACTTGCCCCACACTTCCCAGCACCATACTTCCCATCACTTTCTAGTCCTTGTTTTCGATTTCACAATCCTTATTATATTATACCACATAAATTAAATTTTATTTTTTAAATTTATTCTTTCTCACTATAAGTTTAACTATAAAATATGCTTTGTAAAACACATATAATCATATCTTGACTAACTGCACTGAGGAAAAGATTTCCAGTGATTCAGTTACATTTAAATAAACCAGAATAAGTAACCAGAACAAGACAGAAGGTGTCTGTTAGTCTGGGGGCATGTATTAGATGTCAGACTGTGGTAATGGTACTGAGGTTGAAACATTAGAGTTTCATGGAGTTTGTTTACTGAGCCAGGCAGTTTATGACATAAGAATAAGCTAATCAAAGATTAAGGATACACAATACTAGTCAACTTCTACTATCCTTGTACCCTTAGCCAGAAAGTAGGCTTAATTTTAAGGATCCTTAGACCTAGTTGTAAACAGGAGGGTACTTTTTACACATCTTCCTTCACTGGTGTTCTGGTTCTGCAAGGGGCTATGAATTGTTAAAAACACAAACTCTCAAATCTTCCCCATGGCGTTTTGATGTGCAGCCTCACCTGGAGCCACAAAGTAGACAGCCTATCTATCTTTTGTGTTTACCAGATAAGGGGATACTGGAATAAATGGTTTACTCTGGAAGGTTGCTTGCACATTGCTCATTTGAAAACATCAATATTTCCTAGTGGTCGCATACTCAACTTTGAGCTCAGTCTTGCAAGGGAAACCTAGCTGATGCTAGAACCACAGGGACAAAGTAACATGTAAGTTATTTATGGCTTTGGAATGCTTGCCTTTTGTAAACAACAGCCTCACATGGTTGAACCTGATTCCCAACATACACAGTAATATGCTAAAAAAAGATATTTCTATGAGAAAACAACTTGATGCCTTAGGTTCAGTATATCCTGAAGCAGAATATATTCTCATTCATTGTGGAGCACATTCCTTTGACTCTGTTCTAAATGCTCTGTCATCAATAATTAAATGTATCTGCTGGACTGAAGCATTTCACACAAAATGAAATGGGAGGAACATTTCACACTACTCTTCCTTTTCTACTGGGGAGTTTATTAAAGGGAGACAAATGAAAAATACAATTCTCTAACCCAAATTATGCTAGTTTTTGTTGTGCTGCATGCATTCACGCTTCAGCGGCACTAACTGATTTCATTTATAGGACATGTATGAATTTGAACTTACGGTACAATGGAGAAGAAAACCGGATGTAAACACAAGCAGCCAGTGGCAATATCAGGGAGACAGACTCAGTGCACCTTCAATTCCTGAATCTCAAATATTCTCAAATAATTAAGTTTTATGGGGCTATGTTAAAAACAATGTTATTGTAAAATGAAAAAGTATTAAAGATTGTTTAACATTACCTATACATTTGTATCTGAAGCCAGCTTGGTTTTAATTCTGAAGCAGCAGGTATAAGTCCAGAGCCAGACCGTGGGTGTTGGTGCACTGTGGTGGGAGTTCAGTCACAGTAAGTCCTCTGAGAACATACTGTTGTCACCAGCCATCAGGTGGCCAGTGAAAGAAAGTTCTGTAGGTTTGCTAATTAATTAGAAATGCAGATGCTGTGAACAGTCAGTTCTGTCTATGAAGTCATTATCTTTGGAAGAGAGCAATTCTGGGAGCTGAAGTCTTATGGTTCTGCATGTGTGTAAATAGTTAAGCCTCAATGCAGAGGTAGCAAATCAAAACCAACTCAGGGAGCCTCACTCTGGTGTCAGGCATAGGACAAGGTGAGCATGAATCCTTGACATCTTTCATTTTCATTGAGACAAAAATACAGATAGAAAAACAAACACTCCCCACAACAAAACAAAACAACACAACAAAAACACACTCCAGCTTTCTCAAGTAGGTCTATCTCACTTCCTTTATGGTAGGTTATAACATGAGATTTATTACATGTTCCTGCATAATTAATAAAAGGTAAAGCTGAACAATGGACAGAAACCGTGAGTTGGTACATGATATGACACTATATATCTTTTACAGAATAAGCATAAACTGTCAAGAGGAAAGCTTGAGAAGGGTCAGGCTAATGCTGGCCAAAATAGAGCCTCTTTGTTACTACATCAAATTTGGGGAAACATTGAAAGAAATGGGACATAATATGCTATGACTAATTACATAATTGAGGTGGTGAAACCATCCTGGCAGGAGTAAAGTTACTAAAGACCATTTGTATTTCTCTCTTCAGTGATCAAACTATTGAAACAAGGATTCCCCCAAGGAATCAGAATTTCTCCCAGAGCCTTGTGCTGTGTGAGAAGAAAAAAAAGGCTGAAGACTTGTTCTAGCCAGAAGAGTTTGTCTCCCAAGAAAAGATTTCACACAGTTGTGACAAGTAGTCAGAAGACCTTCCAGGAGAAATTGGTGTCAGACAATGAGAGGTCACAGGGATAGGACACTCCAGGATCAGCACTGCTTATTTGTGTTGCCTCTTGCCATCAATTAAACATTAACCTCAAATAAGGACCTTGCTTATGGATGTGAATCAAACCCCTCCTCTGTTTGCCACAGTTACTTGTTTCTTTAGTTGCTCTACTGCAAACAGGTGGCTTAGCTGATACAAGGTCTTAGGCTTTGATCTTCACAGTGCTGATAAGAACTCAGGCAAGCTAGGACATGGGAGAAAAAAAAGACACATTTGGGGTGTCAGTCACTCTCAATAAGCTGTCCCTGGAAGGAGAGGAAGATTGAACGTCCCATGCAGCTGCTACAATTACTTTATTGCGGGGACTTTTCTTATCTTTCTACTTCAGCTGGCAGTAGCTGGTCTCCATATCTATTTGGTGAAACAGAGAGATGAATACTTGGTCTGACCTTTGGTAAATTTCTACCTAATCAGGGCCCTTTGAGTATTGCTTCCTTTTAGACTGGGGTTCCCTTTGAGCTGTTTTGGTTCCTTTAAAATCATTTTTATGGCCAATATTTGGTGACCAGCTTGATCCTTCACTTCTGAGCTGCTTGTATGACAGGTCTTATCAATCTGGAAGCTATTTTTGAGTATATTTGGAATTGTATTGAACGACTTGTGTAACTGCCATGTGACAGGGAAAAGTTGAAATATGTTTGTCTGTCTGCTCTCTGCTGAGCCATTGGAATCCTGTTGAACTGTGAGACAAAGACAAACAGGACTGGTGAGGAGGACTGTACAGCCATGGAAACATTGTTCGTGCATAATGAACAATGCATAGTTGGGAGTAGTTGGTTATAAACTTGTGAAACTTGACAAAACCAAATTTGCCCCTAGACTTTCTGAAAATCACAGAGAGCAAGCCTCTGACTACTTCAATTCGGAATGTGAAAAATATTTATCACATACTAAAATTGTTCTTTTTAGCACTTAAATCACAGAGAGAAGAAGAAGAAGAAGAAGAAGAAGAAGAAGAAGAAGAAGAAGAAGAA
>NW_022196900.1:35928669-35968450 GCF_008632895.1 Mastomys coucha | reverse complement strand
GGGGAGAGGGAGAGGGAGAGGGACAGGGAGAGGGACAGGGACAGGGACAGGGAGAGGGGTGTGTCCTCCCTCCAGCCTTGAGCAGGCTGAGTAAGAGACCTTGTCTTTGCCTCAGCCAGCTAGCTAGCTAGCCTATCTAGGGTGGAGACTTCTTACCTAGGTGAAGTCTATTGTTCTGCCACACCTGCAGCTTCCTACAAGGAGCCACCACCTGCTGAGCAGCTGAGTCTGTTTTCCTGAGGAGTTCCTGACAAAGCAACAAGATGCTGACATATAAAGGGGGATGGGTTCCACCCTTTATAAGCTCAGACTCATAAGGAAACATTGGGCCTTGATCAGAAACTTTGTCTCACTCTTCTCTCTCAATCCCCCCATTCAGGCCCACCATTCCTCTCAGGAATCCAGTAACCCTTGGCTGCTGGTGGCTGCTGGTGGCTGCTGGTGGCTACTGGTGGCTACTGGTGGCTGCTGGTGGCTACTGGTGGCACCAGAACAAAGGACTTGATCACAGAAAGGCCAACTGAGGGAAACCCTGTCTTGGTGGAGCTTCACAGAAAACGGAAAAAGATGGTATCCACATAGTAAACAACATACAGTATTGATGCTAGCACTAGCCTTAAACTTCATCTTTTTGAAACTACTTTTTGCTGTAGGTGTGAAAGGATACAGGCTAGACTGACTCAGTGTTGGCCCAAGGCTGATATCAGCTAGGGGTTGACAGTGAAAAATGGGATCTGAAACTTCTAAACAGGCATTTGTCCAGTCAAGAACTACATCAGGCAAGAGGAATAGAGCATAAAATAAAATGAAATAAAATAAAATAAAAAGAGGAAAAAACAAAAACAACAACAACAACAAAAAAGGGAGATACTAGATCTACAAATGACGAGGGAGAGAGAGAGAGAGAGAGAGAGAGAGAGAGAGAGAGAGAGAGAGAGAGAGAGAGAGAGAGAGAGAGAGAAGGAAAATGGATTTCAGAGCTCTCCTAGGGACAGAAGGAAATAGGGAGATGTCCTGCTTCTTCTCTGGCCACTACAGGAGACATCCTTAGTTCTGGTTACATCAAATTCTCTACCCTCTCTGTATTGTCTGTCCTTGGTGCACCAATCTGTCCATGTGTCAATTTGTGTCTGTTTTACTTTTGTTGTCTGAATACTGTTCTATGTTTCATGTTGAAAAGAAAAAAATGGTTAAAACTTTATCTGCTGACTCTCCATCTCTTGATTCAGTCTCAGTTCGCATAGCAGAGGCTGATTTAAGTTGCCCTGTACCCTTAGCTAGGAGTCAAACACATCAGGAGAGACCATGCTGAAAAGCTGCTTTTAAAAGGGGTCAGCAGCTTCTTAAGTTCTAAGGCAAATAAGCTGATAGTTGTTTCTTCCTAGAAAAATCTCCGCAATTTTTGGGTTCCACAAATGACAAAGTGCCTTTTCTCTTGAAATTATAGCTAGAAAAAGAAAAAATTCTTCGATTGGTCTAAATTTATAAGATTCATGTAGCTGCTTCATTTGGTTTCTGCCTGGTCTTGAAGGTATAAATATGCTCTGCATGTCTTCATTGGGGACTCTGTACTTAGTCCAAAGGATATCTGTGAGCCTCTACTTCTGTATTAGTCAGGTACTGTCAGAGACTCTCAGGAGACAGCTATATCAGGCTCTTGTCAGCAAGCACTTGCTGGTATGCACAATAGTGTCTGGATTTGATAATTGAATATGGGAAGAATTCCCAGGTGGAACAGTCAATGGATTGTCCTTCCTCCAGTCTCTGCTCCATAGTTAAGTCTCTGCAACAACTTCCATGGGTATTTTGTTCCCCTTTTTAAGACAGAATGAAGTATTAACACTTTGGTCTTCCTTCTTCTTGAGTTTTTTGTAGTTTGTGGATTGTAGTTTGTGTATTCCGATCTTCTGGGCTAATATCCACTTATCAGAGAGTGCATACCATGTGTGTTCTTTTCTGATTGCTTTACCTCACTCAGGATGATATTCTCCAGATCCATCTATTTCCCTAAGAATTTCATAAATTCATTGTTTTCAATCCCTGAGTAGTACTCCATTGTGTAGATGTACCACATTTTCTGTATCCATTCCTCTGTTGAGGGACATCTGGGTTGTTTCCAGTTTCTGGTTATTATAAATAAGGCTGCTATGAACATAATGGAGCATGTGTCCTTATTACGTGTTGGAGCATCTTCTGGGTATATGCCCAGGAGTGGTATAGCCGGGTCCTCCAGTAGAACTATGTCCAATTTCCGGAGGAACCGCCAAACTGATTTCCAGAGTGGTTGTACCAGCTTGCAGTCCCACCAGCAATGAAGAAGTGTTCCTCTATTTCCACAACCTCTCCAGCATCTGCTATCACCTGAGTTTTTTATCCTAGCCATTCTGACTGGTGTGAGGTGGAATCTCAGAGTTGTTTTGATTTGCATTTACTTGATGACTAAGGATATTGTACATTTCTTTAGGTGCTTCTCAGCCATTTGGTATTCATCAGTTGAGAATTCTTTGTTTAGCTCTGTACCCCATTTTTAATAGGGTTATTTGGCTCTTTGGAGTCTAACTTCTTGAGTCCTTTGTATACATTGGATATTAGCCCTCTATCAGATACATGATTGGTAAAGATCTTTTCCCAATTTGTTGGTTGCTGTTTCCTAGTCAGAGCAATTAGACAACAAAAGGATACCAAAGGGATACGAATTGGAAAGGAAGAAGTCAAATTGTCACTATTTGCTGATGATATGATAGTATACTTAAGTGACTTCAAAAATTCCACCACAGAGTTCCTAAGCCTGATAAACAACTTCAGCGAAGTAGCTGGATATAAAATTAACTCAAGCAAGCCAGTGGCCTTCCACTACACAAAGGATAAACAGGCTGTGAAAGAAATAGTGAAACAACACCCTTTAAAATAGTTACAAATAATATAAAATACCTTAGTGTGACTCTAACGAAGCAAGTAAAAGATTTGTTTGACAAGAACTTCAAGTCTCTGAAGAAGGAAATGGAAGAAGATCTCAGAAGATGGAAAGTTCTCCCATGTTCATGGATTGGCAGGATTAATATTGTAAAAATGGCAATCTTGCCAAAAGCAATCTATAGATTCAATGCAATCCCCATCAAAATTTCAACTCAATTCTTCACAGACTTGAAAAGAAGAATTTGCAAATTCATCTGGAATAACAATTAACCCAGGTTAGCCAAAACTATTCTCAACAATAAAAGAACCTCTGGTGGAATCACCATTCTGGACTTTAATTTGTTCTACTACACAGCAATTGTGACAAAAACTGCTTGGTATTGGTACAGTGACAGGTAGGTAGATCAATGGAATAGAATTGAAGACCCAGAAATGAACCCACACACCTATGGTCACTTGATCTTTGACAAAGGACCTAAAACCATCCAGTGGAAAAAGGACAGCAGTCTCAACAAATGGTGCTGGCTCAGCTGCCAGTTAGTATGTAGAAAAATATAAATAGAGCCATTCTTATCTCCTGGTACAAAGCTCAAGTCCAAGTGGGTCAAAGACTTCCACATCAAACCAGATACATTGAAACTAACAGAAAAGAAAGTGGGGAAGAGCATCGAGCACATCGGCAGAGGGGAAAATTTCCTGAACAGAACACCAATAGCTTATGCTCTAAGATCAAGAATTGACAAATGGCACCTCATAAAATTGCAAAGCTTCTGTAAGGCAAAAGACACTGTCAATAGGACAAAAAAAAAGTTTTTTTTTTCTCTGCTTCAATACAAGAATCTAGGACTTTGAATTTTTCAGTGTATGTTGTTTATGATTTGGAGAATATTGTATTAGCTAATCAATCTGAAGGGGAATATTACTACCTTTGCTCTTACACACTGAGCTTTAAATATTTTGGAGTGGTTGCTCCAGAAAAGTTTCAGAGGCAATATCTTTTTCAATATTTGTGGCCTCAGTTATATCCTAGAAAGGGTTGTGGTACGTAAAATTGAAGGAAGAAAAGATGATTTGCTTACTTCTAATTATTTTCAAAAGCTTCCAAGAGCTTTTTATTGGCTAAGACCTCATCTTAAGCTCACCACAGGAGGACTTAAGTCTTTGTTGGATATTGTCAAGGGGGATGCAAATTAACTGGTAAGAGACAAAGAGCTTTGCAGAAAGTAGAGGAAGCTTCTGTAATCAATTGTTATCAATTTTAATCAAATGTTAGTTATTGTTATTCAATGTGCGCACAGGATGTTTGTCTCTCTTTGTCAAAAGAGAACATTGATGTGGATTCATCTTTCTTTGTCTCCAAGTAATGTTTTAACATCCTGTTATGTAGCTGCTGTGGTGTTAAAGAATTGTAGGATAGAGTCATGAATATATTTCAGAAAGAATGTCTTAAAAACCTGATGAGACATCTTTCCTTGTTTCAAACAGTAATTAAATTGGTTATTGCAAAATATTGATTGATATTTGGCCTATTGCATAGTAAATTTTTAGGCAAAATTGATAATCATTTTGCAAAAGACAAGTTGTTAAAATTTGTTTGTATGTATGCTTTTGTATTTTCTGTAAATTTTTTATACATCCCATAAAGAATGTATCTATTATATTTATAAACAGCCCTTCTATGGGAACAAAGTATATGTGATTAGATCACATGTTTATTCTCATGTGTTTCCCTCTACTTCAGCACAAATAATTGAACTATGTGCTGTAGTCACTGTTTTTAAAGTGCTAAAAGCAAGCTTTAAATTTGTATAATGATACCCAATATATATATGACATATATATACATATATACATATATGTATATATACATACATTTACATATACATATATATATCAGGGTTTACAATTGCTTGAAATTATTTCTTTTATAGACACTGCTAATTCTCAAATTTTGCAATTGTTTATGCATATATAACTCAAGTTAAAAGAAAGTACTGCTCCTTTAAAGGACTGTGTTTGTACATTTAAGAACTCATTCTGGACTGCATCTTAAGACCCCCTTAAGGCAATACCACAGCTTATTTCTATCCCAGGCAGATTATAGGCCTTATACAAGAACAATTGGCCATATAATCTCATTCTTTACATCATCAAAATAGTAATGGCTTGAGATGATAGTTTGGTATTTTTAGAGAATGTGCATGTCAAATTATAAAGACGTGTTCTCAATTCCTACCTGTACCATGTAATGGTGTTAATTCTCAAGGACTTATACTTAATCAATTATTGCAAATGGATACTCATATTTCTGATTTTAGAAAAATAAAATATACACAAATGATTTTTGGTACCTTTTCAGGCTTCCTAATTGCAATTGCCTTAACAAGAAAAGCAACTAAAAGTGTAATCATTGCCTACATTATTTTTCTATGCTTGGTGTTCAAAAACAGATTAAAACCAATAATGGAACTATTACAGTCAAGCATTTGAGATGTTTTATCAACAATTTAATGTTACCCATATTACTGGGATTCCTTATAATTCTCAGGGACAAGGAATTGTTGAATGTGTGCATTGTACTCTCAAAAATTGGCTTTTAAAAGACAAATTAAAAGGGGGAATTATATCCCTGTGCACATTATTTAAATCATGCTTTTTATTTTTAAAATTTTAAAATTTGGATGTCAAGGAGCTCTCTGTTGATTGACTATAGTATCCTACAACTGGGTGTACTTATCTCTAGGTGAGATGGAAGGATCCACTTATTGGCATATGTCATGATTCTGATCAGGTATTTAATATGGGGAAGAGGGAATGTTTGTGTTTTTTCCACAGAATGTACCAGAGTGATTGGTGTTACATGCTGACCTGTGATCTTGCTGAGTGCCCCGACAATGGTGATAGGAAACCTGCATTGGGTGTATGCTCTTGACCCACCTTTGCTTGCCTATGTCCCAGATTAGACAAGCTGCCTTGCTTCAAGCTTTTAGACCTTGTGGGACAGAGAACATAGAGACTGTGGAAACTTACATAGAAAAATTAATCAAAAGGAGGAATTTTAATGACTCTTCTCTTTCCTTTAATGTGTCTAGTTATTATAACACAATCATGGGCTGGTCTAGAAATAAATCCAATATTGGAGATTCCAATTATGAAGATAACTAAAAGTCTTTATCATCCAGCTTACCTGGCTCTTACCATTATTTCCTGAGAAGTAACTGTTTTTCTGATGGTTTCCAAAGCCACCTACCTGACACTGACACCAGGAGGCCAGAGCTTGGGCCTGATGGTTGCTAATTTGCAACAGAATTAGTGCTTGTGACATCCCTACAGACAACTTTAATCCTGTTGCTTTTAACTTTTGACTTTGTATTTCAAGCAGGTCATTTGCTTCCATACTGGCTCACCTTCAGAAAAGCTCAGATAGGGCAGTTATTCATCGTTCTGAAGAAATGCATTGAGTGCATATTGTGGCTTTGGTTTAAATGGGAAAAGTTTGCTATGAGAGTCAGCAATCAAGACAGTTGATTGAATCTATGGCTCTTATCAACCTAAGACAGAGGCATGTTTCAAGAGGGCGTGTTTGTTCATAATATACACTAAAAGGTCGTGTTTGTGCAAATAAACACAAACAAGCTGCACACGACATCCGGGACAGGCAAGAGAGAGTCCAATAGACTCAGTCCGAAGACAGACAAAGCTGCCAACCACCATAATTCCCAGGTAGGACCATGGGGCATAAGTAAATCTTATGCCCCAGTCTAGCTAATTTTAAATAAATAAAAAGGGAGGAATTGTGCCTTCACCTCAGCCTTGAGTGAGCTGAATCCTGCCTTGTCTTTGCTACAGCCAGTTAGCCCACCTAGGATGGAGTCTTCCAACCTAGGTGAAGTCTATTGTTCTGCTACATCTGTAGCTTCCTACAAAAAGTGACTACCTGCCATGTGGCTGAGTCTATTTTCCTGATGAGATCCTGACAATGTGACAAGATCTTGGTATAGTGGGGGAGGGACCCCCCTTTATAAGATCAGACTCAAGAAAACATTGGGCCTTGATCAGAAACTTTGTCTTGGTCTCATTCTTCTCTCACCATCCCCTCATTCAGTCCCAGCATTCCTTTCAGGAATCAAGTAACCCATGGCCACTGGCAGCTACAGATAGGGAGAGGGAGAGGTACAGGGAGAGGGAGAGGGAGAGGGAGAGGGAGAGGGAGAGGGAGCATAGGAGGAAGAGAGAGATTGTTTTAGCTTATGGAAGAGTTTATTAGGGCTCATGATTTCAAAGGAATAAGAATCCATGAGGATAGTGAGACACAGTGTCAACTGGCAGGCTTGGCAGCAGGAACAGGACACTGAGCAACCACAACTTCAATTGTAATCAGGAAGTCAGAAGGCAGAGACACAAACTGGAAGTGGGGTCAGGCTATGGCTTTGGTTTTTTTTGTTTTTGTTGTTTGTTTCTTGAAAAAGGAACTTTCACTGTAGACCAGGCTGGCTTCAAACTCACAAAGATCAAGTACTGGCATTTAAGGTATGTACTACCATGCCTGGCTAGGGGCTACAAACTCTTTAAGCCCCCCTTCCTACAACAGGGACCTACTTCCTACAAGTTAGCACTTCTTACATCTCTCCCAAAAGTACCAATCACCTAGAATCAAGTGTTCAAAAGCTTAAGTGAAAGGAAGAGAGAAAATATTAGGAAGTGTTTTGTAAGAAATACTGTCTTTTTACATTTGATATGGCATTTTAAGAGGACTTTATTATTAGTCATCCTTCCTTATACCCTTCCTACCCTGCCCTGCCCTGCCCTTCACTACCCATTTACCCCTTCCTGTTCTTTTGTTCCTCTCTCCCCTTTCTATTCTGCTTTCCATCCCCTTTCTTAAAATCTGACCGATAGCCCCTTCTTAGTTTCCAATTGCTATTGGAAATGAAACATACTGATCACAAGATTTGAAGGTAGCATTCATGTATGCAATAGAAGAAGAAGTATTTGTCTTTCCAGTCTGGGTTGCCTCAGTCAGACTGATCATCCCCAGTTCCACATATTTACTAGTGAATTTCATTTTCTTTTACAGCTGAATAATAGTCCATTGGGTATATTAACAATAGTTCATTATCCATTTGTCAGTTTTTGGGTGTCCAGGCAGTTTCCATTTTCTGGCTACTGTGAATAGAGCAGCAATGAACATGGAGTATGTTTGTGGAAAAATATATAGAGATTCCTTTGGGAATAGGTCCAGGAATAAAACTGTTGGATAATATGGTAGATCTATTTCTAACGTTTTCTAAAACCTCCACACGAATTTCCATAGTGGCTGTACTTCTACAAAAAATGAATGTTTGTTCCCACTGTGTATGGTATGGATGCATCACCAGTCAATTAAAAAAGAAAAAGAAAAAAAGAAGAAATCCTTATAGCCTATAGGAATGTGTAGAATAGATGGTGGGACATCTAGTAGGCAGAAAGGATTCCAAAACAGAGCTAAACATAGGAGGATTTGCCCTGGGACATGAAGGAGGATAAACATGTGAAAGCTGAACAGAGGATATCCAGTCACATGGCAGAATTTAGATTAGAATAAACAGGATATTAAATTATGTGCTAGCCAGGGAATGAGCCTAGCTACCTGGATTAGGTATTTGTAAATATGTTTTAGTCCTAGAGTTGTTATTCTGGAAGCTTTGCACTGGAAGGAAAAACAACCCACAAAACATTAATAGAATTTGTTGTTCTTGTTCTTTGCTTTATTAGTCTTAACCTTTCTGCCCAAGATAACATGGGATCTCAATGTAGTTTAGTTTGCATTTTCCTGGAGGCTAAAGATGGTGAAAAATTTAAAATACTTATTGGCTTTTGACAATTCTGTGTCATTTTGTTCTAGTTGGGCATTCTATTGCTCTGATAGACCATTCACCCAAAGCAACATGGGGAAGAAGAGGATTATATCACCTTACACTTCCACATCATAGTCCATGACTGAGGACAATCAGGTCAAGAACCTGCAAGCCAGAACTGAAGTAGAGACCATAGAGAAATGCTGATGATTGACATGCTTTCTGCTTCTGCTTAACTACCTTTCTCTTAGAGATCATGCCCGTCTTCTCAAGGTCTTGGACATGGACTATCTTACATGGTCTTGTATATCCTCCACCACCTAGCAATCAAGAAACTGTCCTACATACACTCATAGGCCAATCTCATTGAGACAATTCCTCAATTAATATTCCCTCTTCCCAGGTGTGTCAAATTGACAAACAAGAATAACCATCACAGATCCATCCTTTGTCAACTTGCCACACAAACATGTCACTTTAAGCCGTACCCTTTCCTTTCCTGTTTGTTCCCAAGAACTCAAGTTTACATAGTAATATAAAATACAGCACAAGTTTTAGTGCCTCCTTCAGACCTTATTACAGAAACTTCTTCTTGTAGTAGATGGGATTTAACACAGGGACACACAACTGGACAATGTGCAGAGAGTAAGATGCTTTGGAACACTCAACCCAAACGAGAGATCTTCATCAAAATCTTTCCCTCAAGGCTGGAAACTAAATGGAAGAGAAGATGGTAATAGTGTAATAGCTAGAGGTGATGGATGACTCTAAGAAAACAGTGCCTTCCAGACTCAACAGGACTGATACACTTATAAATCAGTGTTTAATATTATGATATTAACATAGAGCCTTGGGAATAAACAAGAAGGAGAGGGTATGGCTTAAAGTGAAATGTTTGTGTGACTTAAAGAGACTGTGGCAGCATGTATAAAACATCATAGGTTCAAGACAGAGGAGGTCAAGCACTGAGATGAGGAAGTGAAGACAAGTTCCCACTCCTAACCAAGAAGCTATCTGCAGTTGACACCTACAGACAAGGTGGAAATAATTTTCCTACAATAGACTCTCACTGAGTACATTAAGAACATCTGAGCACAAGCCACATGCCCAGGGAAATCTGGCTAACAAAAAATGAACTCAGTAGATATTTGTAGACATTTTGTCTCATTTTACTTTGTTTGAACATTTTTTGTAGTACTATTTTTTTGATCGTTTATTTTGAGTTTCATTTCTATGGACACTTTTTGGTATGTGTTTCTTGTTTTTGCTTGCTTTACAGAAAGAGGAAAACCCATAAAATTGGATGGGTTTGTAGTAGGGATGGTCTGGTAGGAATTGAGGGAAATATAAATATATATTTAATATATATATATATATATATATATGAGATCAAAAGATCCTGTATGAAAAGAAATGTTTTTCGAATTAAAAATGGTTTAAAAAAAATTCCAGAAGTCTTTAGAAAATTCTAATGCCTTAAATATATAATGATTCTTCAAAAGTTCAAAGTCTCTCAATTGTTGGCTTCTATAAAATCAAAAATAAGTGACATAATTTCTTTCTTCTAAAGGAAGAAAAGTTCCAATCAGAAAACTAAATCAGAAAACCAAACTCAAAGTATATAAATCCTAGGTCAGTTCTAGCATCTGGAAGTTGTCATTGATCTGATGGAATCCAAAGCTTCATGCAGACACACTTCACCATTTCTGCCATGCAAAGCACATAGATTGTCTGGTTAGATCCACTGAGCTCCACAACATAGCTGTCACTGTGTTGGTGGCTATCCTATATGGTTCTGGCATTTTCTTTTTTTTTTTTTTTTTTTTTTTTTTTTTTTTTTTTTTGATATTTTCTTTATTTACATGTACCTTTCTCCATTCCCGGTTTCCCCTCCAAAAAACAAACAAACAAACAAAAACAAATCCCTGTTGCCTCCCACCTCCCCATGCCTGTCACCCCACCCTCTCCTACTTTCTGGCCCTGGCATTCCCCTACACTGGGGCACAGAACCCTCACAAGGCCGAGGCCCTCTCCTCCTATTGCTGATCGAACCTGCAATCCTCTACTATACACATGCTGCCTGGTTCTGGCATTTTCAATATGCTGAGGTCTGCATTTCAACTGTGGCTGAAACTTCACAGGGGCCTCTCCCTGCTTTTGTAGCACCAGGCCTCAGTTGCTTTCCATGACCCATTCAGTTCTTGATCCACCACAGCAACCAAGGTTGCAACCTAGGCTCATTAATGGCATTCTGTCTCTCTGTTGGGACTTAGACAATGACACATAGTGTTAATCCTCATGTGCTGTCTATGAACCATTTATGCCTTCAAAATCCATACTATATGGGAGATTCTTACATGCCCAGCTTGGTATGATTGAAATGCAAGTTTTGCTCCTCTCTGGACCACATCTTCTGTATCTGGACTTTAAGAAAATACCCACCAGAAGATTTCACCTGAATGATGCTGGTCACAGCTCCTTTAATCAGCAGCAGTTAACCATTACCCCATTGTCCTAGTAAAGCAAAGATTTTACTTAAGTCATCTGATCTCTTCTTAACCACAACTGATTCTTCACTCCCAGTTGGCTAGAAAACACAAAGTCATAACAACAACAACAACAACAAAATTTTACAGGGAAAGTCCAGTGTTTGAGGAATTTACAGACTTCTTTCTAAAACTTTACCAGCCAGGCCTCATCATCTACACTTCTCACAGCATTATCTTTCAAGCTCTCACAACAGTTCATTAATCTCTGAGCACCCAACGGTCTTTTCTGGCTCAATGCTTCAAAATCTCTTCGCAATCTTTTCTCAAGAAAATGGTCCAGTTCATTACAGCAACACTCCATACTCCTGGTATCAATTACTGTCCTAGTTGTCTTTCTGTTGCTGTAATAAAACACTGACTAAAAGCAGCATAAGTGAGGGTAGGGTTTATTTGGCCTATAGGTGATATGCAATCATAGAGAGAAGCCAAGACAGAAACTCAAGGCCAGAACTGAAGCAGCAACCATGGAGGAACACTGGTTATTGACTTGGTTTCCTGCTTCCGCTCAGCTACTTTCCTTATAAAGATCAGACCCGCCTATTCAAGGATGCTGCTGCTCACATAGGCTTGGCACTCATCTATCATTTAACAATCAAGAAAATGCCAAACAGCTATGTCCATAGGCCAATAGGATGGAGGAAATCCCGCAGTTAAGGTCTATGTTCCTAGGCGTGTCAATTTGACAACTAGGAATATCCATCATAAGTTTCAGGCCTTGATTTTTAACTGACTTTATTTTTCCTGGTGTTTAGGATTGTGAATTATTTGTACAGTCGTCACACCAGCCCTCTGTCAGATGTACAGATGATAAAGACTTAATGCTATTCTGTAGGCTGCCTCTTCACTGAGATGATGGTGTAAGTGGAAGCTTCCACAAGCATACTTTATTAGGCCGAGAAAAATATAGTGCACATGATTTTAATAAAAAGATTTAAAAATCAACATGCAACTAAACAGACATTGACACATTTACTTGCATTATATGGTTTAGTTTTTAAAGCTGATATGCTCCTATACTTTACCTAAAAGTTAAATTAACCAAACCTACACTCTTCTAAAACAATAAGCTAAAAAGTTTAAAAGCATCTATTTTACCCAATCTTTTATGGTTCCTCCTAAACAACAGTTTCCTCTTTTACTCATCTGTTGTCCTGTTCTTTTTTTGCTATTATAATTTTTGATGATATAATTCCTGTCTCTAATGATGACCTTAATACTAATGCCTAGAAGATTCTTTCACATGTTCATTATTGCAGGCTCGGAAGCTCTAGGTAAAAACTCAGGTCAGTTTCTTTAGGGAAGTAGCTACTATTAATGAGGCTCAGATGTTTCAGGAAATGAAAACTTGGCCAAATGCACTTCCAAGGGGATTGTAAAAGGCTCACACATCCTCAGCTAACAATGTGAATACAATTAATAGAAAAGTTATGTTGAAGAAAACAGTGAAAGATGCCTTAGCAAATATTAAGTGGACAATGCTGTGTATATCATCCACTTTTATAAATAATTACAACTAGGAGAACTTGTACATCAATAACATCCAAGGTCAAGTAAGTATCCCCCCCCCCCCAAACTCCATGTATTCCTGTGGTTAACAACCTCTTCCATATGTCCCCTGGCTTAGGTGGTCTAATTTTAAACAATGACTGTACTTTTTTGTACATCAGGCCTTACTTTTGTTACTATTTTCCAAAGTTTGAGGATGAAGAATCAACAGAATGTACCTAAACAGTGCAGATAGGATTTGAGAGGCAGCAAGAAAGTAGCTATTATTTTAACACTTTATCAGAGGAACCCATTAACTCATAAAACAATTTTATTGTGAGTGAAGTAATCAGTAATTTTTAGAGAGTTAGAAATGAGGTTTGGACTAACAATATAGGAATTAGGAGACTTAGACTCTGTATTTTAAGTGATAAATTTATTCTTATTAATTTTTCCCTAGCCAAGGTCCATAGTGCTAGCTGGTGAGTGGATTATTTGCAACCAAGAGGTATAGCACCTTTAATTTATTATTATGTACAACACAAAGAGTAGTTCTGTTAAGTTGGGATTAATTTTCTGAATTATAAGAACCTTCTGTTTGAAAAGCAATATCTAGAAAGTTCCTAGCTAGTATCATGCTTAGTAAGAAAAAGGTAAATAAAGGAATTTTGAACATAAGTGTAAATTTTGAGAATGATCCTAATTTACATGTATTAAAATAACTCAGTGTGACATTAATAGTGTAAATGTAAACCCAGTCAATAAAGTGGTAAGACTGCCTGCCTTTTATGTGGATCAATGTATATTATTTTTAAAGGGCAGGAATAGAAGTTCTTTAGTGAACCTTTGATAGAATTCAGAAGACCTAATAAATTTGATTAAAAAAGGCATTCTATTACATTATCACTAATTAGCACTAAAATTAAATATTTTTAAAATTGTGAATTAAAGAGTAACCTATGGAAATATTGAAAACATTATGACTGTGATCTTTTATGTTAAATTGTAATAAAGAAGCACATGTAACATATAATATAAGTTAGTTTTGAAACATATTGTATCAACTGTTCTGAGATGATTTTTGCAATCATATTACTATCCTTTATGATTTGTGGCCATGTATCTGAGAAATACTCTGCTCTTATCTCCATATTTCCAAGGGTTCCAGAGGACACATATACCAACCCACAGCTTAGGAAGAAAGGTAGCACTTGAGTCGATAAAGAATCTGCCCCTCACTCCAGGTTAGTTTGCTTGGCATGTATCTGCTTGGCCTTGCTCCATCTCCTCTTATAACTGGTTTGATAACTCTAGGTGAAGTAAGTAAGCTAACTGAAGAATAAATTCAAGATCTTTAGTCTATTTTTGTCAAAGAAGTTGTTTTGAAAAGCACAGAAAACACAGAACTTCTCTGGATTTAAAAGAAGACAAATATGTAGCTCATACGAGATGTCAAGAGGGAGGAACAGTGCCCTCAGATGGAAGCAGAGAAGTTCTGGCTGTGATTCTTCAACACTGTAGGATTTTTGGTTTTTTCCATATGTCTTGAAACCTCATGATCACAGCAGGACACCTGTGACTCTGACCATTGTGTGTGGATACTTTAGAACATGACAGAAGGAATAGACAGGGACATATAAGTCTCTCCAGGTACATGTTGTAAAACTCACATCTTGTTCAAAAGTTATGAAGTGTTAGTGTTTCAGTGCCAAGGCCGGTATCATATGTTGTTCATCTCTGTATCCAGCTCCAATCTCATGTCCAGCACATGTGAAAATCCCCAATAAGATCTCTATAAACAGGAATTACTAAAATAATAAAATGAAGAATATTTGTTTTTCCAGAAACATTCAAAATACTTTTCTATACTATAATCTTGTTTTCTTTTTTTTTATGAGAAACATTTATAAAGTGGTCCTGGTGACATGTTTAGTGGCCTTCTCTAGGTATTTGTCTCAAATTTAAAAACAAGGGCCCAGGAAACAAAAAGAAAAACATCTCTAAGGTTTCAGCTTTAAAATGATTCAAATGCATTAGGCTATTAATATGCAGCTAAGATGATTACTAAATTGGGTTATATTTATTCTAAGGTCACAGGTATTAATCTCTCCGTATATCAAGTCAAACTTAATACATATCACAGAACATGATTAATTATAAGGAGACACTATTAACTAATAAAGTCCTTCTAGATGTGTGTTTGAAAAAACTGAGACTAAGGAAATTCAAGAGAAAAAATTATTTGAATGATATTTTCAATCCTTTGGGAAAACAAATGGAAATAAAGTTGTGCCATCTATTTTTATACTATAAGTCCAAACATCTGAGCTTCTTTTGAAAGAAGGAACTAAAAATTCATTGATCTTAAGAATTAGAAGGCACAAGACCCTTCAGTTTCCCCATATCAATTATTTTCATCCACTCAAGTATAATTACAAAATATGAGAGTCATTTGGAAATGTACTGTTGTTTCATGATGGTAATGGGTTTGGGTGTGTGTGGGAGTGGTGGTAGTGGTCGTCAATATTTCTTTAAAGTGGTATTACCATTTGTCTCTGGAAATGATGATCAGCTTTATATTTACAAGTATATAATTGTGGCTGCACCTAGGCAAAGGAACTGATACAAAGACAGAGGTCTTTGCTGTGTGTTGGCCTTTGAGCTTTGCACACTTTTTCATTTATATAAATTTTCTCGGTGTCAGAGACAAAAGGCGCCCATGGTTCTTTGATACAGTCACCACATATTCAAATTTTCTGGGCTGTAGAATACATTGAATACATAAATCTAATAGGGGTAGACCTCTAAGTTGGGCACTACTTCCACATGGTAAAAATCTCAGTGTTTCAGTAGTCTCCAAGGAATCCATGTTGAGCCATAGACCTCAGCAGCTTCTAACCTTAAAGATGTGGCTGACAGTGAAGATCTCTAGAAAGCTAGAGGGAATATTGAGATTGGGCAAAAAGGATCTTTTTCTCTAGGGAACAAATTAAAATATATTCATGCAAGGCCTTATTACTCAAGCAGGGATAATACATAAGTGTTTTTTACTTTCTTATATATATTTTGTTTTCCTTTTAAACTTATTTGACAATAATAGAATTTATTCATATACTAAGGTGGATTGAAGCTTGAAAGGTAAATAAGTTTTCATATATTGGGGTTGCAGGCATTCTATATTTTTTTTTCTGAAAAGATGTGACTTTGTCATTTAAGCTTTGTCATTTTCATGAATATACTTGTGTGGTGCTTTTTCCTCAGGTTATAACAAGATGCTATAACTTTACCATGTAGTCATGGAAACTAGAGAATGTGGGAGCCAGATCTATAGTAATGGTAATTGAGGTAAAGGAGGTAAGACAGAGTCAGCACAGCCTTTCCTAAGATCTCAGCTACTAATGCCTTCCACAGCTGTAGATGATTTTTTTTTTTTTTGAAATGCTAGATTATGAAAAAAGTGAATAGTTGATTCAAAGAGAAATTCCCCAGTGTAACTTCCTTGAGGTTGCCATCCATGATAGGATGGGACTTAGTGGTTGATACCCCTCACCTCTTCAGAAGCCTAGAAGACTTGATCTCACTAAGTTGCACTTTGGTGATATCATACTTTGGTCTTTCACAGATTTGATATTTGTTTGCATCTGCCAAAACAATTAATGAAATAATTAGTTACCTACATAATCTCAGGCTCCAGAATGTTTCTGTGTTCTGATTAACTGTCTTCCAGGCCTGCTTTCTTTAATTTTGTTAAGTGTTTGTGATATCAGACTTTGGTTGTGGAGGCTATTTTATTCACTTTATAAGAAGTACACTTGCCCAGTTGAGCTGGAATAGCCTTTTCTCCATGAGTGTTTAGCCAAGGAACACGAGTTGTATAAATAGCTGTTCTGCAGCAAATTAAAGCCTGAGTGGTACTAACATGGTTGTGTGTTTTTGATGCATTGCCGGTAAGTGCTTGGTGTATCTTTTCTTCTTCATGGTTATTATTTTTTTTCTTCTACTCACTTAAAGCCATCAGTTTAAAATGATAATCTCTTCCTCAAAGAGAATTTCTATCTTGTCTCAGCATGCCCTGGGAATGCAGTTAAATCCATTCAAGATAGAACTTCAATATAATAAAAACACACATTTAAACTTTTACAGAAAAAAAAATCCATTTACAAAAGTAAAGCATGAAGATGAAGGGAAGCCAGTTTCTAAAGGGAAGAGTATAAACAAACTCAAAGTCAAGTTTCTTCCTATTGACTCTCACAGCACAGTTCTTGTTTCAGGTATATGAGGATTTTTCTTCAGCTTATAAGCCATGCTATAGCAGGAAACATGATGCTGTCTTTCTGAGGACAGGTCTGGATGCCACACTGAGAATTCAGACCCACAGGACTCCCTCTTTTCAGTCATCAGTCACAACTGAGAGCCCAGAAATTTAGTGTATATAAATTGGGGTTCCTGAAACCCCTTCATTGGATACAATTAATCTGCTACATCTAGTCCCAGAACTCAATGATATAATTGTGCTTACTGGTTCAGTAGGAAGGACAGTATAAAAAAATACTCTTGAATGAGTGTTTATGGTAAAGTATTCAGAACAGCGTATAAGCCTTCAATGCCTTCCTTATATGACATTGAAGCCAATTTATATGGTTTTTATAAATTCTTCTTCTTGGTACACATGGATGACCAAATCTTCTAACTCCCACTGGCAATCAGCTTTATCTCTTTCTTGCTGAAATCAAAGTTCAAACCCTGTAAGCATAGGTTTAAATAACAGAAATGTATTCCGAGAAAGCTCGCAGAAGTAATCACCTCCCATGCAAAGTAGAACAGACTAGAATGCTGGAAATAATTCTCACTTTTAAAGTACATTCCATTAATATGTTACTGGCCAGTGTTTTGTAAAGTACTTTGCATAATTATGTTGCTGGCTATTTAAACTGTCTTTTATTGTTATAGTTTTGTTTGTTTTTGCTTGCCTGTTTTTTAAAAAGTAGTGTTGACTCAATTATAGGGCTATAACAGCATAAAAGGAACAGATTCACCTGGTCTATAGACTAACTGTCCTGTGGAACACTGATGAAGCAAGGGCATGAAAGGCCATAGACATCTCTAATTTAACTGGAAACAAGCACAGCCAGTGAGACAAAGATAGGCTGGGTTCTTTTTCTCTCTTTCTGTTTTCTTTTATTCTTCTTTCCTTCCTTCCTTCCTTCCTTCCTTCCTTCCTTCCTTTGTTTTTTTCTTTCTTTTTTCTTTCTTTCTTTCTTTCTTTCTTTCTTTCTTTCTTTCTTCATTGTCACTTTTTTTTCTTCTTAGTGACAAAGAATGAAGTAGATAATTCATCATCTGGAGGGAGGACAGAAACAAATCATCTGTTCTAAATGATCTTATTATTTAATGACTCTTGAGAGATGTGTGTATATCTTTCTTTTGTCTTCCTAGCATACACTGAAACTCAGTGTGAGTTTTTTCTTTATGTTCAGCTTCAGAATAAAATAGACATCCAAAAACTATATAGGTATTGCTAAAATTGGCCTCCCTAGGCCAATAGACTTAATTAAGCCTTGTCCTATTTATGTTTAATCTTCAACTTGATACAGTTTAGAGTCACTTGAGTGGAGGGGGTCTCAATTAAGAAATTATTTTGATAAAATTGGCATGTGGGCATGTGTGAGGAGGATTATCTTGAGTGTTAATTGATTCAGGAGGACCCAGTCCATTGTGGGCACAATCTCTGTGTGGCTGGTTCTGGGCTCTATTACACAGCTGGCCAAGCATAAGCCCCAGGGGAAGCCAGCAGCAGCCTTCTTTCATGATTTTTTGCTTCAAGTTCTTGTGTGTGAGTTTCACTCCTGACTTCTCTGAAGAGTGGACTATAACCTGGAAATATGAAACAAATAAAACTCTCCTGCCTCTAAGTTTCATTTTGTCAGAGTGTTTTATTATAGCAACAGAATGAAACTAAAAACAAGGCTCAAAAACGATCACAGCACAGTTATGCCCAAGTCCTGAGGCAGTTCTAGCATCTATAAGTGCAGTGGCTGTCCTATCAGGAAGTTCTCCATTACAGCACACGACTAAGACACTGCCCCCAACACCTCAGTTTTAGTCACCTACAGCACTGAGTTCAGTGCCAGGGTGAGAGTGCTCTAGATCAGTGGCTTTATGGTTTTCAATATCTGATAATACAGTCTTTTCTGGAACAAGGTTCCAGACCCAAGATAATCAGTTGTGCTCTGGGGTTAATTTAAATTAAAAACCAACAAAATTATTAATCTCTGCAATGAAGTGAACCATTTCAAATCCAATTTGACTGCAACTATTAAAAGCAGATAAATAAAACTGAGAAAGAAGGTAGGGCAGGGGAGACTCACAGTCATCTGATATAGTTCCCTTAGGATACAACCTAAAGGTATTTGAAAGGATTTTAAGTTACAAAGAGGTTAGTCCAGAAAAATTCACATCTGAAATACAAGTATCTGGGCATAAGCACCCTATTTTTATATAGTTCAATACAACTTTGATTTTGAACTCAAGCAGCTAAAGGAGAGAAAGCAGGCAGGCAGACAGATAAAGAGTATAATAGGACCAGTTTATTTTCAAGGGTTTCCTCTATCCAGTTATTTTAAATAATGAAGTATCATAGGCTGTGTATGTTCTTAATCTGCTTTGGATCAGGTTTTATATTTATGGATGTGGATACCTATGTGGTCTTGACTATAGATACATTTTATAGTCTCTATACTCGTTATTTCCTATCGTCTTAACTAATTATTCATCTTTATTTTTTAAAACAAATTTCCAAATGTTTCAAACTCTGTTAGGAGCATGTGACAAGCTAATCTTGACCATCAGCTTGATGGGATTTAAAATTATCGTAGAAACAAACCTCCAGCCCTGTGTTTGAAGGAGTGTTTAGAATAGGCCTGAACAAATAGGTCCACCTTCAATGTGGATGGTACCATTCCATGGGCAAGAATCACTGATGCAATTACAAAGTGTGAGCTGAACTTCAGCTTTCCTCACTGTCTACTTCCAGCCATTGTGACCAGTTGCATCCTCCCGTAGCTGCCTGCCATGTCTTCAGGCATGATGGATTGTATCCTCTGAAACTGGAAGCCAAAGTAGACTTTCTCTCTTAAGTTACTGTTCAGGTAACCTGAAATAAAACACACTGTTAGTTTAGAAACTATAAAGTGACTTAATGCATACTAAATATTCAAGAACACTTTCTTCTCCATCTTACCCATTAACACTTCACAGACTCTCAGGGCATCAGAATCTGTTCTTTCATCTCCATCACAATTTCCTTAATTATCTGAAATGTGGATTAGAAAAATCCTAGCAATCTTCTGACAGGGAAGTTTTCGATTTGAAAAATGGCTCAGAAAAGCACAATAAAAGTTTTGGACCAAAAAGTAGATAAAGATTTATTTCTTTGGAATAGAAACAACCAGGAAATTGGATTAAGCTGCCCATGCATTAAATCAAGTAAAAAAAAAAAAAAAAGGCATTAGCTAAGCTGATGTGATGTCATAAAAAGTACTCGATGTATAAGGCTTTGGTGAATATGTTATCTTGTACTTCCTGGTTTTCATCAGACCATTGAAATTTTGGGTGAGGTTTAAAGTAATATAGGGGTATTATAAAATAAACATCTAAGGTGAACAATGTCATATCCTCTGCCTTGTTCTGGCATACTCACTAGAGAAAGATATGCTTATATTTGGAACTACACTATTAGAGAGTTGGTACATATTATTTTCCAATCTATCCTTTTCATTTAATAGCATATTTTGGTCATCATTTCAAATCGACGCGTAAGTAACTCTTCATTCACTTTAACTTCCACAAGCATGACATTTTAAAACTTGACCTAATATATTTAATCAATCACCTACAATGGCCATTTCCATCCTATTCTTTGTAAAGTTTCATTGAATCACTGCTTTCAGGGTCTCTCTCTTTCTCTGATAAATTGAATACCCTCTTAGAAGGATGTGTTTTGATACTTTGGGAACTAGAAGGCCCTAAAGGACCTCCAAATTTCTTTTTTAAGTTATTTAATAGCTTTTGGAGAAAGAATATCACCCGTGACATGATTTCAGCCAAGGTACATTTTTAAGAGCTAGCAAGCATTTCAGTGTGCTTGATAATTTTTGGAAGTACTTCAAAATTCAGTTAGATTTACTATATGTTGTCTTTAGCTTTTTCTGTGTTGTGGTTTGTGATCTGGCTACTGTCCAACCTCAGTTCTAAGTCCTTCCCCACATACTATTCAACCTTTAGTCATTCTAAATGCTAGCTGCTAAGCATAGAGGCCATCCTTCATCTCTCCTTTCAGTCAGACATGTTGTATGCTGTGTTACAAATCTTGTCTCCTGGAGTCTTCAGTGAAATACAGTTGACCCTTGGTGTCTAGGGATTGGTTCCAGAACCCTTGCAAGATCAAAAACTACTGATGCTTGTGTCTATTCTTAAGTACTATGCTATCTGTATAGAATCCTTATATCCTTCTTAGTAGACTTTAAGTCATCTATAAGTTTTTCAGTGTGCTAATATAATGTTAATGCCGTGCAGTTAGTTGGTACATTGTGATACTCAGGGAATAATGACAAAATCTTCAGTTTTCAATACAGCTTGACCCCCAGCCCCCAATATTGATTATGTGTTGAATCTGCCAATGTGGAACCTTCCAACATGGAGTGTCATTTCATGATGGACCACATTGTCCAATCTCTTTATTTAGTCTCATTTCATCCCACTAACCTCAGATATTTCTTCCTTGTTTTCATTTAAACATGTCCACTTACCAGGTAAAGTACTACTGTTTAATATCTGGTTTGTCTACAGAATTGGATCTTTGAGCTAAAGGATTAGAAAGAGAATGTCCAGGTCAGGTGATAGTCCACAGATGGCACTGCGTAGATATCACATGACTATAAAAACACCTGTGTCTAAAGGGAGGCTGCTGAGTGGAGATACCCTTTTCATCATGTACATTGATGGAAGAACTGACATGGAATTATTAAGGTCAGGCAGTGCATGAAGATAGTTTTATATGATGCCAAGGTTGGTTTTTTGTTTCATTTTTTTGGTTTTGTTTTATTTTCTGTTCAAACTGCCACCACATTATACTACCCATGTTTTACTGCACATTTCTAGTAATAAATGCTCAAAAAGGTACTGCAAATTTCAATATAACAGCATATTCCATGTGACTCCTCATTTATTCATTATCTTAATTAGGGTTTCATTTCTGTAAAGAGACATGATTACCAAGTCAACTTTATAAAGGACAACATTTGATTGGGGATGGCTTATAGTTTTTGTGTTTCGGTCCATCATCATTATGGTGGGAAGCATGGTTGTATCCAGGCAGACATGGTACTGGAAGAGGCAAGAGTTCCAAATCTTGATCCAAAGGCAGCTAGGAGGAGATTATTTCTCAGGCATCCAGGAGGAAAGCTTCTTCCATACTGGGTGGAGCTTGAGCATAGTGCCTCAGAACTCATCCCCATAGTGACACACTTCTTCCAGCAAGACCACACCTATTCCAACAAGGTCATACATGCTAATAGTGCCATTTTCCATGGGTCAATATACTCAAACCACCATATTCTATGCCCTGGCCTCAAAAGGCTTGTTTAAACTTATCAGTCTATGGGGGTGGGGCATATCTAGCCATAGCATAATGAAAAATACATTTAACCTAACTTCAAATCCCATAGGTGATCACAACACAATAATGTTAAAAGTCCAAAGTTTAAAGTCTCTTCTGAGGTGCATGTACTCACTGCAATCCCATATAAAATGAAAATCAAAAAGCAGAGCACATATGTCACAGGATATATTCTGAAACATCACAGTGATAAAATACTGAACCAAAGCAAGACCAAAACTAAGCTGGGCAAACTGTAAAGCCTTGTTCTTCATGTCTGATGTCAAAGTGCTCTTCAGATTTCCTACTCCTTTCAGCATTGTTGACTGCAACACAATTCTTTCTCTTTGGCTGTTTCTACTCCCTGTTAACAGCTCCTTGGCTGGTATCCAACAGCTCTGGCATCTCTAACATCTTTTGGTCCCCAAGGCAACGTCAACTTCACAGCTTCTTATTCCAATATCCGGGATCCACACATGATCTGGGGTCTTCCAAAGGGCTTCTGTTACTTTTCCAGCTCTGCCCTCTGTAGCACTCTAGGCTCTGGTAACTCCACTTCATTGCTACTCTTGTTCTTGGTGGCCATTCTATGGTACCTGTATGTATAGTATGCTGGGATTGGTCTTCCACTGCAACTAGGCTTCACCAATAATAGCCTTTCATAGGCTCTCTTCCTGGCATCAAGCCTCAACTTCTTTGCATGAGCCCTTCAATCATGGACTATCAACTACAACTGAAGCTGTACCTTCACCAATGCACTTTCCGTGTCTCTCATAGTGCCAAGTCCCAGCAGCTCTCTAAGATCCCTTCAAAACCAGTACCACATAGGTGACTCTTACACATTATCAAGTCCAGTAGTAGCAAGAGGTCTAACTTTGATTATCTTTGGTACACAGCTTCTTTGTGCTATCAGAAAATACTTTCCAGAAGATTTTACAGTGGTGATACTGTTTTATTCTTAATTACCACTAATTTCTTAGCTCTAGCTAACCAGAATCAATTGTTCCTATAAACCATTCTATTATTGGCACTTAACCCAGTACCATATCACCAAAGTTCTTGATTTCTACTGCTTGTTGTGGCTGGAACATGGACCCCTTGATCTATTATATCATTCACTGCCTAAGCTTGGCTGTCCTGGAACTTGCTCTATAAATTGACCTTGAATTCAGAAATCTGCTTGCTTATATCCTAGAATTAAGCACATGTACTGCCATGCCTGGACCTAGGCTTTTGCACGTATTATTACTTAAAATCCAGATGAAAAGCCTGTGTCTTCCAGCCTCAAGATCTGGATCACAAGCATACACTCCATTTCTGGATTGTAGTTCATTCCAAATTAAAAGTCCAAATAAAGTCAATAACCAAATAATAATAATGACTAACATGATCACATGATTAATCCTTAGCACATGTTAAACTTCAAACACATAAATAATAAGATTAGCTGGATGAGACCTTGACTTGAGATCACCACCCCTCTATTTCCACTTAATATCCTTGTACACATGAATTAGCTCTATTGCACTTCCTGGTACCCTTTTAATACTTGAACCATACATTTTTTTTTCTTTCTAAGCTTGCTATACTTAATTAAAACATTCCTCACAAGAGTGAAACACAGGAAAGAGTCTAAACTTGGTTGACTTGAGACTTCACTTGTCAATGCAATTAATCTGAATCTCTTCAACAGAACCTCAGGCAGACTCTTCAGATAGGTGCAAAATGCAGCCACATTTTTTTTTTTCACCAAAATATCACAAGAACACTCTCTAGGCCACATACTAAAAATTATTCTCTGAAAACTCTTGAACTAGGCCCCCAAAGTTCAAATTAACTTCAGCACCAATAAGTGCTATTCCTACTACTATGACCTATTAAGCTCCACTTAAATGAATCCAATGCGTCCTAAAGTCCCAAAATGCACATTCCTCCAAACAAGAGAGTGGTCAGGTCCATCACAGCGATACTCCACTCTTGGAACCAAATTTGGTTTTAGGGTTTCATTGTTGGGACGAGTCACCATGACCAAGGAAACTTTATAAAAGACAATTTTATAACTGTCTAGCTAGCTTACAATTTCAGAGGTTCAGTATATCATCATGGCAGGAAGCATGGCAGTATAGTGAAGAGAAGCTGAGAGTTTCACATCTTGATTCAAAGACAGCTAGGAGGAGATTCTTTCACCAGCTTTTAGGAAGAGAATCTTTTCCTTAGTGGATGGAGCTTGAGCATAGTACCTTAAAGACCACCCTCACAGTGACGTACTTCCTCCAACAAGGCCATACCTACTCCAATAAGGCCACACTTCCTAATACTGCCACTTTCCATGGGCCAAGTATATTTAACCCACCACATTCATCTTTCTGCTTGGTGACAATTTATAATGACACTGTGCATTATATTTCACATGGTAGGCTAATGGGAGTGATAAAAGAGACTTAGTGTCAGAAAGCAAAAGACTCTGGCCATGGTGGCTCTATGCTATACAGCTGCTGTAAAAAGGGATTTAGGGAGATCTTTAATCTGTGTCCTATGATATTTCCATTATTTGATGAGGATATGTAAATTCAGAAACCATGGTTGCTTTGCCATTAGATGTTGTTTTATTTGTAGTAAAGCACAAGCCATCAATCTAATTTTTTTCTGGTTTTGGAGGTTCAACATCAGCAACAACATAGGTTTAAGTAAGTGTCAATTTTAAAGATGTTTGTGTGCATCCAGAGTGTTTACCATGAACAAAGGTGCATAGTGACAGGGATCCAATGAAAGAGTCAAGAGTTCACAAATCAATGTGTTCTACCTCCAAGTCTCTTCAAAGACTATTTCTGATCAAAATGTTAAAGAGTCTAAATAGCATATGTCCCCAAAACAATGAGAAACAATAGTCACTACATAAATACGCAAAAAGACAACTTTGTTTGGGTTTACATTTTCCTATCATAGACCAAAAATTCTAGCATCTTGAAGAACCCCTGAAGCATCTGGAGAGAAGATTTGAAGCATAAGTTTGTCCCTATGTTACAAGCATAAAACATTATCTTGAACAGTCAAGATTTCCTCTGCTGGTAGTGTAATAAGTACAGTAAAAAGCTTTGTCTTCATGAGATCGACTCTTTTAAAATGCCACTAAGTACAGAAAGACCAGAGGAAATCTGACATAGAACCACTGCATCCTTAGGAATCTAAGTATGAAATCCATTTCCCATGTGCCTAAAACTTACATGCTTTCCATTCTGTGTCTCCATAACTGTGAGAAGTGGAAAATTGGAATGCTACAATTTACTGGAGTTTTAAAAACAGTGCGACAAAATATCAGCCCTATAGCTAATGGATTCCAAGGTACTCCACATGACGAAATAGTTGCTTTCTACAGATATCTTTGGCATGTAATAACTAATTCCTGAACATTTTCATAAAATTGCACTAAGAAAGAGCATTGGTACTACTAATTAATCTTCAGAAGCATGGCATGTTCTTTTTAAATTAACATGATAGGATGGGAAGTTGCCTTTCTTACACAGAATTTGACAAAATGAATATCTTTATGCCCTTAGAACAATATGGAGAATTATAAATTGGATATTGGTATATTTTTATATGAACAATTTATTAGATTACTTTATAGACAGGATTTTTGTCTATATATGAATGTAAAATAAACTCACAAAACTGAATTTTTGTGAGGAAAAAATTTAGTCAAGTTCTGTATCTGTGACTGATGTTAGAATATCATTGGGGTTTGTCTCTTTTCTTATGTGTGTTTTATTTCTAGAAAATACTGTATTTTTGTGACAAGAAACAAATGGGTTGCTAACAGAGAAATGTTATTTTTCATAAATTCTTGAATAGATTAACAGACTATTTTGAAATAAAGTTTAAATTGCATATTGATGAAAATCAACTAATTAGTAATAATGTTTATTATTGTAAAATGCTTGGTTTTGAAGTAAGAAAGTAATTACTGGGTGCTAGGTAATTTGTAAATATAATTCCCAGCTCACAATTTATGACTATTTTAAATTATTTGAATTGATTTTTAAAAACTTTGACTAAATTATTAAAAATAACTGGACACATGTAAACCATGTCAATACCATTGAGAACACATGTGTCAGACATGACAGCTAATGTTAAGCTTTCTTTTCTAGAGAACAAGGCAAAACTGGCTTATGGGGGAAACACAACATAATCACATGTCTCCTTTTGTCTAGTGGATGTGGGCAGAGGTAATGTGTGTAATTTCCCAGACAAAGGGCTTAAGAAATGACGATACTTTCTCATCTATGTTTTTTTCCTCCACTAGATTGACTGACTTTGAAGTCATATTACCACAATGAACAGAAGCCTTACATAGAACCTGGGCCTTGAGTAAAGAAACACTGATTGACATCAAGTAGTTCTCTGAGTGACTAAAATCTGTTGCATTGAGTTGCTAAAATTTTTTTTTGAGATTTGTTTCATCCGTTCATAATACACTAAGTCAAATATTTTCATTATTGTTTTACATTTTAAATGAAGACAGAATGTCTGTCAACACCTTAGTTTCTGAGCATAGTGGTTTTGTGATTACACAATTCTTGTACCTACTAGAAAATGGCTGACAATTTCCTCTCCTTTTATTTTATTAGCTGTTAAAATATGAGGATAAATCTACTTCATACTTTTCTACTGTGCCTAGACTATACAAGACTCCATTTCAATCAACAGTGTTAATATTACAAGAATCAAATGAAGAAATGTAGCTATAAGTAGAATCCTGGTTAACATACAGGTAGCTGTGGATGACAGGTTGAAGTCTAGTTAACCAAATTCTTTACAAAAAGGAGTATCCTGGCAGAGGTGTACAGTAACAATGACAGGGAAGACTTGGGACAAGTTTTTAAATATTTGAGAATTCTCCAGTGTAAGAAGTAAATCCCACTTTTAGATGCTGGTGGATACAGATGAGATGAATACCTGTGTTGTAGAAGATTCGTTGTATAATTTTGGAGAAATATGTTTCAATAATTGTGCCTTTTCAAACATATCAAGGATGACTTGGGAAAGTTGTAGAATTTGGGCAAAGGCTAAATGATGTTTGGATAGGCTACTCATTGGAACAATCTCCTTAACAGGATGAAGGTGAATATCATCATTTGAAAGTAAGTTTGGATTCATAGAAAACCTGATCTCAACAGGGATTGTATTGAGAGGTCATCCTTCATGTAAACTGTTAGACAATGAAACAATAGACTGCAGGATAAGGGTAATGTCTCAAATGAAAGTGCCCAGAAGTTCCTTTTGTTCTTCCACTTTCTTCATGTGAGGATGCTGAGAAGTTTGGCCTCTGTGAACTAAGAAGCAGATCCTCAACAGATACAAAATCAGACATCACCTTGGTCTTGGGTTTCACAACCTCCAGAATTATGAGCAACTAATCTCTGCTGTGTCTAAATACTTCTAGTCAATAGGATCCTGTTACAGAAACACAAGGAACCAAGTGAGTATAAATAGCTCAGCAACTTGAACAGTCTAGATAATCTACGTGGACTCAGAATAATTCCAGTTTGTTCTAGCATGTGCAGGAAGCTATTTAATTTTCCTGTCTTATCACCTTTTACTTCGTTTCTCTTCTCTTCTGCTTTGACTCTCTCTTCTCTCTCTCTCTCTCTCTCTCTCTCTCTCTCTCTCTCTCTCTCTCTGATCAGTGTGATGCTTTCTTTTTCTTTTCTTTCTTAATATTACTCACTAACAATTATAAGTCAGAAATAATAGTAAACATTATGGATGCTATACAGACTAGAGAAGGATGCTGCAATGTTTACTGTTCCTCAAGAACATAGACAAATACTAAATACAACATGTTTTGCAAAAAAACTGTCATAGAGATTTAGGATGCTCTATAGGAGCATTTAGAATGCTCTATAGAAACATTTAGGAAGGATTACTAATCCAAGAACAGGGTTCATGTGGAAAGAGACATCAAATAAGTAGGCTTCTTGACACAAGCTTAGCACTGTCTGGGACTGAAAGTATCAACATGGCAGACACAAGCAGAGTGTAAACTGTTCTTTACTTTAACATATTTCCGAGATGATGCAAGTACTCTCTAAATTATGTTTTAAATCACAAAATGTGAGTTCATAGCATACGCAAGTCCCTAGTTCTGCATAAAAATGATTTCCATGTTAGTAACATGTATGCTACCCTTTAATGGACGCCTGATAGCGGTCCCTGTTAGAGAAGTAAGTTTGGTGAGGAAGGAAGGAAAGGGAGATCAGAGGGCAAGGAAGTGGGAGAGGGAGAGAGAATGGCACAGGAGAAGGCAGCATGCTATATCTCAGAAGACTGCTTCTTGTAGCAAGAGTGATTTTAATCCCAAGACTTAGAATTAGCTTTCCTTGAATCAGAAATGGCTAACATGATTGCTTACAGAGCCTCTGTCAATCCAGATTTGAAACTCATTACTGTAAATTGCTTTGAGATACCTTAAGCATGAAAAATGCAATTAAAAAACAAAGTGTACTTTGCAGAAAATGTGGTGAAAGGCTAAGGATGTTTTTTAGTGAGATCTCCTCACAGATGTAAGCTGAGTTGAATGCATGGGACCCCAATTCTGCCTATAAGAAATAGGGTTGATGTTGCAAAGAAGGGAAAGCAAGATTAAAATTGTTTACTTTTGGCTGTCCATGAGAAACTACGACCAAAAGCTATTAATTGAGCTAGTTTCAAAAATGCTAACTTTTATCATTTGTTGCCTATTAAGATGTTTCTACCAGAAGCCAATGGTGACACATGCTAATTGCCTCCTATTTGTGTTGACTGTTATGCTCTCTCTAATGATCATTTGTTTCTACAAAATAGCCACATGTTAGCATTTCAACCTAAGAGTCCAGTTAAGCCGCATGGGATTCCAGTAGTACAATTTGAGGTGGTTTTCATTATTTGTCAGTTTGTCAAGGAAAAGCAAGGAATCTGTCCAACACAACTGGATACGACATTAATTTTGTACTGAAAATGTATTACAGATGTTTTTCTCCCTTTTGACTTTAACCCTTCTTCTCTTGCTGTAAACTATCTTAGTTTAACTGGACAATACTTCCACCTTCCTGCAAGAAAATTGTTACTGGTATGCTACTAACATCATTGTTGTTGTTGTTATAATTATTGTATTTTTCTGTATGGGGGCACATATGCCATGCATCGAGTACATATAGAGGTCAGAGGATAACCTGTAAACTTGGTACTTTTTTTATCTTTGTGTAGGTTATGAGACTCAAACTTTGGTTTCTAAGACTACATGACAGGTTCCTTTATCCACTGAGCCATCTCACTGGCCCATGGCATAAGCTTTTAATAGCAGTTACTTTAATTTGTTTAGAAAGACACATGTTTATTTGGAGAACTAAATTGTGTGCTAGCAATTGTGATTGACCACTCCATTGCAGAGCAAAATGAAAAACTTCACCAATGATTACGATGCTCTCTGGAATGAATAAAGTGGAAAGAACAGAGTTTCAGAGGACTATGTTTTTTTTGTTTTTGTTTTTGTTTGTCTTTTTCTTTTTCTGGCTCTTATGATGACTAGCTGAGCTATCATGAGTCTCTTTGATAGGGAATTTCCTTATATATAAAATACAGAATGTCTGTGGTAATTCCACATTTTCATTGTCTCACTTGTTGAAACTGTGAATTTTTTTACTCCAAGTACTTATCAAATTAATTGTATTTCAATAATGTGTGTATGTGCATGTGTTTGTATGCACACATGTACATGTTTGCAGGTATGTGTGTGTGTGTGTGTGTGTGTGCATACACACACACACATATGTATACTGAATTCTCATCTCAGGGCATACCATATGCTAAGGCTGTGTTATATTATGGAGCTGTACTCCCAGCCCCTTGTAATTTATATGAATCTTTAATTAAGATCTTCCTGCCTACTGCTGCTCTATGGAAACATGTCTAAAATGGTGAATGGTCAATTTATAACATTCTTTTTTTATTACTATTTCTGGCACTTTTAAGAACTCAATGAACTTCTTTAAAAATGAAAGGAAGAACCTCATCTACAAAAGATCTTACATACTTATTTTTGGACACAGCTGTCTCAAGAATAGTATGATGATTAATATACTAATTGACAGGATAATATTTATTTTAGGACTTAGAATCACCAAGGAGACACAGTTCTGGGCACATTTATGAGGGGTTATGTCAATTAATTTAGCCCTTGGTCATACTTGTGAGGGATTATCTCTATAGGTTAATTGATGTGGGGAGTCTCTCCTTAATTTTGGGTGACACAATTCAGTATGTTGTGATCTTGGACTGAGTATGAAGAGGAGAAAGTGAACTGAATATTGCCATTAGTCCCTCAGCTTCTAGCCTGTGGAGGCACCCTGACTACTTGCTTACCCATCCAGCCTCATTATGTCATCAGACTGCTAGAATGTATCCTCAACTGTGAGCCAAAATAATCCCTTTTTTCCATTAAGTTGCTTTTATCAAAGTAACTAAGTAACTTAGATAAATACTAAATGAAATGCCTAATCTCTAGGTGACTTTTCTGGATATCCTGCCTGTGGCTGTCTTAGAAAGTTTATGTCATTCATTACAGTTACTTGTATAAATCCACCTCTCTGCCTTTGATAGCTGTTTATTGTTTCTTTTATAATACATATTTAATAAGTATGAGTTGAATGTGAGACAGGATCTCTGTCTTCTTTATCTTTACATTCAAAAGCAAAAGTGCTGGGTGGTCTTTATAAAAATGAAGACTGTGTCATCATAAGAACAGATGCTCACCTGAATCTGCTTTAATCAGTAAACTGTAAATAAAGCCGAAGGAGGATCTTAGGCTTCAGAAAGTTTCTGCTGTTGATGTCCATGTTTTCAGGTCTCTTCTCCACATTCTTCAGTTTATCTCCCTTCCTAGAATACCATTTATTTTCTGAAAAATACTTGCTTTGTCTCAAGTCCCATTTTGATTACTTAAGAAGTACAGGTTTATATGATTTCAACCAAAAATCCTTATATAGAAATTACTAATATACCCATTTTATATATGAGAACCAAGAAACAGAGAGAATAAACAACTTGCCCAAGGTCATACAAAGCAGAAAAGACAGAATTTAAATCAAGATGATCCATCTGCTCCTAAAAATTCACCTTCTCAACCTGTGCAGTATGAATAAAACTTTTGTTATGTTGGTGATGGTGAGAGAAATTGGGAACAGCATTCCTAGACATGCCCTGCATGTCTCCTTGTACTTCATTGACCTGGCATGATTCATTCACTTCTCATCCAGTCCCACTTTAAAGACAGCAGTTGGAATGTGAGATTTGTTTTAGATCTGATGAGTTCACATTCTTGAACTGTGTGGCTGAAAATCTTGTGTGGGTAATAAGGCAATTCATTGACGTGTCCTACTATAGGTATGTTTAATGATGTATTTGGTGGAAAAAGAACAACTGCCTACTGTTTCTGGTAGACCCAAAAGTCATTTTTAAAACAGAAATAATTCTTTTCTCACCTTCAAATAATGAGTAGAATGCCAGATAACCCCAGATAGGAATTTCAGTTTGGGTTCAATAGCAACTGAATATTTTCTAATGTTGATTAAAGACAGTCTATATATATAGGGGCATCAAAATTAAGTGACTAAACTGGCTTGTGTACAAGAAGACTTGTTGGATCAAACTTTACAACTGGAATTGTTTTATTCTCTGTTGGGATGCTATAGAAATCAGTGGCCCCTGATGTCAAGAAATTCACGCTGTGTACTTGCTGAGGTCTGATTTACAAGAATATGAGTGAATGTCTGGCTGAGAGCTGCTGGTAGACTGCTGTAGTGTGAAAACACTGAAGAATAACAGACCACTGACGGACCAAAACAACACTAATCAGCATTTAAAACGAATGTCCTACCAATTTATGGACATGTGCTTTTAAATTGACCTCTCTGCATGTACAGGATGGGATGTATTTAATCTTCTAATACATTTAGCTAAAAAGATAAGGGATCTGGAATGAAAATAGCTGACCTAAACCAAAATCAAGATGCTTCCTAGTCAGCTAAAATTTATGGAGTAAATAAATTATGGACAAAAGCAACACATTAGAAACTCTTGTGTCAGTGAGCTAATAGACAGCTCTAAACAAAGACTAGAGAAGAAAAGCATTTCTATTTGGGGATGGTAATAGAAGTGATTATCTTTGTGCCAAGAAAAAATAAAGCACTAAGAGATCATGATGAGTCTATAGGCTTAGCCAACAAAAGAAATTTTCTGGAATTATTTGACCCAATTACAACAGAGGATTGCTGGTTGTTTTTTGTAAATGTCTTGAGGATGTAACACTCACCACAAAATGAGGTGGTTTGGATAATAGGTTGTACATTATTAAAATCTGAGCCAAAAGGGCTTAGACACTCTGGACAAAGAGCAAGCAAAGCATAAGGAATTGCATGAGCAAATCAGGCACATAGAATAGAAATATGAAAGGGAACAGATACAAAAAGCAAACCAAAGGTTTTGGTTTAGCAAGTCCTAAAGTTACTAAACCAAATTAATTCAGTTTCCACGGCAAGTAAGGAGTGAAGTGCCTACTAATGTAGGCTGAGTTGGCTGAGAATCTTCATCTTATCAGTATCTTTAATTTGATTAGAATATGCAGATATGACTGAAAAAGATTGGAGCTAGTAGAATAACTAGCAAGAGATGTTATTATTGATCCTAAAGATTTATTTTTGTCAGTCAACAATTATTTATAAGAAACTGTGAACTGGCTGGCCACAGATACAATCCATTCGGCATGTTGTAAGTCATGCCCTTATTAAATTTTTCTAGTAAATGCAGTTTTCTAGAAAGTTTTTCATTCTGGAATCTAAGATATCTCTTTTCTCTGATACTGTTTTTGAGTTATGGACAACATCATATTAGCATGTGAGTTAATATCTTGTAAATAAGTGGTTTTATACCTTTAAACTGACTCCTCTGCTCATAAAAACTGAAACTTATTAAAATTTCAGTTTATTCTTTCTGTTGATGAGAATAACATGGCATCACATTGTCCTTTGGACTATGCAAAAAAAAAATCAGTTATATAGCTTTTTCATTCAGTTTGAGATGCACAAAAATGTTTATCTCAAATTTCACTGACAAGGTAAGAATTAGAAACATCCAGTTCATGTTATAATGTGTTCTTTGTAGTGTTTGGCATGCATACATATAAACATCCTGATGTGACCTGGTTTGAAGAAACCTCTAACATTGCCATAACAATCCATGATGGCGCCAAATCAATTGCTTTCTCATTGTGAGAAAGAAGAACACGTTGAATCTTAAGGACTTTGGTTTCTTCTTTGTCATTCATCTTTGCTTTCAGGTTCAGAGACTTGAGGATTCTACCCTTAACATGGTAATGCAAGTTTCATACCATATGTTAACATCACGACATCCAGAGCCTGTGGTGATTCATGGGCGAGTCCACAGACCTGTTGCCAGGGCAACAGCCACCATATTCCCAGAATCTATTGGGCTCACCCCCACCTTTACCTGTGGCTGCTATGTCACAACCCATATATATACGGGAACATTCCTCCATCTTTCTCTCTCTCTCTCCTCTCTTTCTGTGCCACTACCCCTACTCCCTCTTAATTAAACCTCTTACACGTGGTACTGTTTGGGCCTAGTGTGGTATTTTCTGACTTGACCCGCCGCTCCAACACATCACCATATCCAATGGCTTCCTTTTAGTTTAAAAGTGGGACTTCCTGCTTTGGTCAAGAAGTTAAATGCTTTATTCCCAGCTTGGTACTTTTGGGACATGACAGAGCCATTCATGGTATGTGATGTATTCCAAATTAAAGGTCCAAGTGACCATGGACTAAAACTTCTAAAGGAATGGGCCAAAATAAGCCCCCCTTTTTTATAAAAAATACAAAGGAACAAACAAAAATCCTATCGGTTCTCATACCTATAACCATAGTACTTGGAAAGTGAAGGTGGGAAAATTAGAAGTTCAGTGTTATTCTCAGGTATGTAGTGAATTGGAAGGCAGTCTGTGCTACATGAGAGGAGTGTGTGTTTCAATAAACCTAAGCCAACAGCCATTGTATGTGTCATAATTTGTATTAAGAAAATTAAAGCTTTTGTATCAAATTTGTGATTTTATAAATACATTTTTGATGAGAAATGTTATCAAATGAAAATATTGGATCTCTAAAGAAAAATGTAAATAGTAATCAATTATGCTAGAGTTATTATAGTAGCTACTACAAACCTTAATTAGTTACCACAAAGTATGAACCTATTACAGAAACATTCTGATTCTTATAAAACCACACAATTTCTTTCATAGACTGACCAGATCTCTCTCTTGTTACTTCTCTCACAGTCTCCTAGTGTCTATTTGCACTGAAGCCACACAGATGTTTCTATGACTAAGAAGGTCTATGTTTTTGTGATCCCCCTGCTCCTGCTGTCTCCTCTGTGTGAACTGGGGTTCCACATTCACTGGCTACTTTCCTCTATGTCTATCACAACATCTTTCTACTGGAGTGTCCTGTGTAGTAATTTTGAGGTTTAGGATCAGTTAGTCAATCAGAAGCATGTACAGAAGATTTAGAAGTGAAAAATCAAATTCCTGATTTTTTTTCATTTTTTATTAGATATTTTCTTTATTTACATGTCATATGATTTCTCCTTTCCCAGTTTCCCCTCCAAAAAACAAACAAACAAACAAACAAACAAACACAACAAGAACAAACTCCTGTTGCCTCCCCCTCCCCATGCTTGCCACCCCATCCTCTCCCACTTACTAGCAAATTCCTGATTTTCATTCTTTATTTCTGTAGCTTCTGTAGCAAATATAGTCACAGAACTATTTGATTTTGTGAAGAAGCAGAAATTCTAGGATCTAGTAGGAGGTTAACATTCAGGATGGACTCCACCTATTTGTGACAGACATCATAGCAGTGGTAGAATGGTTCCCTAGTGATGGTAAGGGATCAAAAAAATCTCTAAGTCTAGGAATGTAGCTCAGAAGTAGCGCTCTTGTCTAACATGTGTAATTTCCTAGGTTTGATCTTCAGTGTTGTTCCCCCCCACACACACTTAGAAAATCTTTCATTCTCTAGGTGAAACTGCCCACAGTTTCACGAACGGGGTTCTACTCAGCCAGGAGGGAATAAAGGACCTGAAATAGAGGGTTTGAAATGCAAAGAAAAAACACGAAGCCAAGTTATGTCCCAATCAAGGCTCCACTTTACTGAGAATAAACCAGGGTTTTTATAGTCACAGGAGAAACTGAAAACAAGTCTCTAGATTACACTACAAAGAAAGTTCAGGTGCCAAAGTCCCCAGGTTCAGAAGATATTCAGGTGGCTGACTGGCTGGCATACTCAGGCGGTGGGCGTGGTCAGGCGGCTTCTTCAAAGACAAACAAACAGTCAACAGAGAGCATCTGTCTTAGCTCCCAGGTGTTTGCCCCCAAACAGAGGCTGCCAGGAGTCTGATGGATGACTGAAGTGAAGAGGGGATGTAACATCTAGATAATTCTATAAATTGACAATGGAGGAAAAGGTCCTTTTTCCCTTGTCAGCCAGTTGCACAGCATTATTTTGGAACTTTATCATATAAACACAAACTTCAGGCTGATCCTTGAGACCCTCTGATTGAGCTCCTAGTTTCTTGGACATCTAATTCACTGTTTAAACTAACAGGAGTATTTGGTAATCTGACAACTAAATTCTGACCAAAAAAAAAAAAAAGATTTGCTTTCAAATATTCATCCCCAGGTTTAATTTTTGTTTCACATTTCTAATTTTTTAATGAATATTTATTCCTTTATAAGGACACTCTTTTGCATGAACCATGGCAATTAGATAAGTCTAACTTCAGACATGTATGTGATGTGTATAAATGCCATGGGAAACAATGACAGAGATGTATCTATGAAGAATGGAGAAATGCCCACTGCAAAAGAGTTAATGTTTCTTTTACTTGCCACATCTTTCACCAAGATGACAGCTTTGGGAAAGACCTCTCCTATATCCCTCTACAACTTGGTTACTTTAAATCCATTATTTATTGAATCAGTAGGTGGCCTGCTATTTCCTATGGAATAGTGAAATGCTATTGAGAACCCCCCTCTTCCCCTCTGCCTCTTCCCTTCCAAAAGAATAAATGTGTAAGAAATAAAAAAGTCTGAATTAGAGCCATGGTGTCTACTCCCAAATTCAACAGGAACCCTCATTGCTGCAGGAGCTGATATTTGCTCCAGACTTTGAGTCTCTCTGTTTTAGCCTTTTACTATTCCTTTCCATCTTTAAAGGGAGAAGTTCTTATTTATTTGTGATAGATTTTAAAGACAGTTTCATCGGGCACTGCCTGCTTTGCTTCAGCCTCTTTCTTGACGTTTTAATTTGCTGTTAGCAGAGCTCGGTTTTTCTACTGCATGCAGGTTGAAAGGCCAACCTCAGCCAGCATGCTGCTACTAATTGGGTTCTCTAGTGTCGTCTAACATTTAATTCTCTTCATTTATTTCCTTATATCTTTGTTTACGTTTTCTCTTGCTTAGGATTTAACCATGGTTGTATCTACTTGCCCACATTAATTTTTATTAATCATTTTATTTGTTTACATTTCAAATGATATCCCCCTTCCAATTTTCCCCTCCACAAACTTCCCAATATCCTCCTCCTCTTTGCCTCTATGAGGGTGCTCCTCTTCTCCACTCTGCCTTACCACTAGAGCATCCCCCTATGTAGGGCATCAAGCCTCCACAGCTTGTCCACAGTTTGAGAAGTTAAAGTTTAAGGAATAAGCCAGATGTGGTAGCACATAACTATAATTTAGGCCCTTAAAGCAGAGACCGGTGGAACACTATGCGTGGAACAGCTAGCCTCATATATACAGTGAGTTCCATTCAGTCAAGGTTATATAGTGAAACTTAGTCTCAAAACAGAACAAAACAAAAAAGCAATCAAAATGGACCAAAAAGCAAATTCAAGAACAAAAGTGTTTTTAAAAACATCACACACACACACATACAAACACAGATTCAGACACACACACACACACACACACACACACAAACTCTTAAGGACACTCCATTGCAGCTTTCATATCCATTTAGACATGCTATTACTCTAAATCAAATAAAATATAATATCAACAGTTAACACTAATTGAATATTTAATAAGTTCAGAATGAGTCAATACTAAAATCCATTTAGTTCTCATACAAGTCCAGTGAGGTAGATCCCAATTTCACAGCTGAGGAAACGTAGTCTTAGGGAAGCTAGATAGGGTTTCAAGTGCTTGTAAGAATCTTCAAGTTCGTATGTATCTCCCAACACTGATATTTCTCAGACCACATTACTCTGGGGGTAGTCAATTAACACTCTGTGAAAAGCTTCTTTGTCTCCTAATCTGGTTATACGTTTAGAATTGTTGAGCCTTAGACTCTGTCAAAGTCTACTCAGCGACACCAGCATGTGGAACAGTCGGTGGAAGGGCTATAGTAGTTCCTTCCTCTGTCTTTCGCAGCTTAGCACGCTGTCTCTTCTATCACAGCAGATGGGTTTTGCCTTTAGGAGTGTGCGTTCTGCCTCCAGTAGTCCACATTATCACTGAAGAAATGGGAAGCCAGAGACCTCAGCCATGCCAGCCTTGAAGTGGTATTGGAAACAGTGATTTAAACTAGTCAAACCCAGGTCGTAGACCTAGCTGATTAAAATATGGAATTTAAATTCGTGTGTGATTAATTTGGCAAGACACCACACATGGAGAGAAGTTGGCTTCAAGACCCAGAGTGAAAATCCATGGGATTGGGCAGAGTCCCTGATAAATCCCACTATCTTTCAGAGGCTTCACTCGCCAGCTGAAAGTGCCTGGGTTGATTCAGCAGCTGTCCGTGAAATTCAGTTAGGAGATGATGAAAAGCAGATCATGCTTCCCCTTGAAAGAGCAGGCACATAGCAGACATTCAATAGATATTGTCTTTAGACAAACACAGGTGTGCTGAGCCAGAAATGCGTATTTCTGAAATTCAAGGGTTAAGCCATACTGAGAAAATCCAATTGCACAGAAGAGACTTCCTTGATTTTCAACCATTCAGAGTTCAGAGTTGCATCTATCATTTGGCACTTCATTGCTATTTATGGCTGTCTGGAAAAATTTATTGGTTTAGAAGGAGAAAGCACTTGCACCTCACACGGAAGCACATAGGGCTTCCCCAGACATCAAATAACTCTAATGATGGTTTGATGAGTTAAGGTAAGTGAATCAGGAATTTATTGATTCAATTTCCTCTGTAATACACAAGGGCTTGAGATTTCAGGGAAGAATGTCATTTGAAGATATCAACTTTAAAAAAATAGAAAGCAAAACTTCACTGAAGTGATTTTACCAAAACCCAAACAGGGAATGACTATAAAATGAATGACTGATAGATTTCTTTTAAGTTTGGTTTCATATAAAAATAGTTGAGCCTAGGGTTTTTAGTCATGCTCTTCAGTCTCTGTTTTTATAAAATGAAGTGATAAAACTAATTCTAGCTAATAGCCATTCCATACATAGTATCAGCCCAGCATGATTCTAGATGCTTTATAGAAATTACCACTTTTAATTCTCACAGTCATCTTGCCAAACAAATAGTGTTGCAAGGAGCACACAGGACTAGTGAAAGAAGGGCGATCAGGACTTTTCCTTTAGGACAAAGAGCTAACAAACTCCAGCCTCCAGCCTCTGGCTCAACATACTTTCAATTCCGTAACAGTAAAGTACTTTATAGTCTGAGATTATTTGACTGTCTATCACTTCTGTGCGACTATCGAAGCTTGGAAATAATATGTCTCCTGTCATATAACTCATGAAAATGATATAATGCACTTGAATAAATTTAGCTCTTTTAATTAATATTAAGCAAGCCAGAATGAACTATTCTGGGATTTTTACATGTCATAAAGGAAGGTGAGTTTAAAGGCTGAGCTGAAGTCTGAGCTGTGTTTTTCATTCCTCCCAGTTAGTAGTTAGAGCAAGGGGAATGCTGTGTGTTTTTGATTCTCAATGATTCAGACAAGTGAGGCTTTTGTATCTGTCTGATGTGTCCTGACTAGGATGAATTAACTCTTGCTTGAAATGTTGTGTAGAGAAGAGAAATCCTCTATGAATGCAAGTTTGAATTTTGTTACTCTAGCATATATGTTACAGAAGAAAGTATGTTCATTGTACTCTTATTTGGAGATGTAGTACTCAGTATTAAGAGGAATGAAGTAATCAAAAGATTGTAAAAACTTACCAGAGAGAGAGAGAGAGAAAGACAGAGAGGGAGAGAGAGAGAGAGA
>NW_022196900.1:35925907-35928659 GCF_008632895.1 Mastomys coucha | reverse complement strand
AGAGAGAGAGAGAGAGAGAAAGAGAGAGAGAAAATTTAAGAGACAGTTAATTACTTTAAAAATAAACTCATAAATAGAATATTTTTAAACTTTAGTAATATTAATAATTCTGTGTTTCTAAAAAGATGAATAGCTATAATAAAACACATGAAAAGAAAAAAATAAAATATTGAACATAGCTGTGAGCACAATATTCCAAATAAAGTGAATCAAGCACAGAAAAAGTACTGAAAGAAAATTAACTAAAATATTAATACTATTTGTCACTACATGGCACTACTTTTTCCTGTGACAGATTTTGTGTTTCCTAAATTTAGCAAAATGAACATGTCATTTTTTATTATCATGAAATAATGACCCAATTTAATGATGCATAAATATTTGTTTAAATGTTCTCTGAATTTTACTAGCATGCCCAGTTTTTATCAATGCTCTCTAAGGGCCCTGCATATGATGGAAGATGTGTGAGTTGTATGCTATAAAGAACAGTAGATTATGAATCAGAGGCTATGGTTCCTTAGATTTTCTATTCACCAACTCTGTAACCTTGAAAAATCATTTAACCTCTCTGCGCCTCAATTTCTTCATCAGAAAAGTAGAGATAATAATGTTTGCCCTGTATGCCACTGGGAGTTGTCAAGAAGAATCAGTGTGTACAGAAATGCTTCAGAAAGTTGAAAATAGCCCCAATTCTTGGAAGAGAGTGAGGGTTAACTATTCAAATTTCTGAAAACAATATAAGAATAAAAAAATTTCTAAAAATGTCTTAACATCTATTTTTTCAGGTTTGCTAATCAGTTCTGATAAAGGAAAGACACAATTTATGATATTAATAAATTAGAATCATTGATTACATTGGTGCTGAATAGAGGTATACTGATCATGTGGTGAATATGAAGACTTTATGGCTGTTTAGAAAAACAGACAGTGGGTCTTCAGATGCAAAATATGGCTATGTTAGAACAGGATGGCTAGAAGACAGGTGCCACCTTTTCTGTTTTGTATATTCCTGTCTTTACAACCTCCTTGGAAGAAAACCATCACAATGCTTTATGGCTAGAAAGCTGAGGAAGGCTCTCTTGAGTGAGTGATGTTGAAGCTGGATTAGCACAATGGTCACTCTAAGTGAAGGGAACCATGGCCTATTAATCACCTGAGATTTTGTGCTTAGATCATGAAGTTAATTGGGAAGGTGGGAGAGATGACAGATGATCATAATAGCCAGTGTAAAATGTTTCATCTGTTTGATCATATGTTGCTACTACACATATTAACAGAACAAATGTTTCAATGATTAACTTTTAGAAAGGTAGTATTGGAAGTAAGGCTATTAATGAAACAGTTATGAATGTGTTGGGGGTTGGGATCAGGGGCTAGAAATTGCACAGGAATAATACAACCTGAAGGCAGTATCAGGGCAGACTCAGGCACAAAATGGACAAAGAATTTGAAGAAAGAAGGAAATAAACTAGCTCACATTCAAAAACTACTAGTCAGGTACCTGGGGACTTGTTCTCTCTCTCTCTCTCTCTCTCTCTCTCTCTCTCTCTCTCTCTCTCTCTCTCTCTCTCGTTTTAAGGTATTTATTGTAGAAAGGCAGAGAGAGAGAGAATAGAGAAGCAGAGGCTGCTGTGGCCCTGTGGGGGGGGGGAAGGGAAGGGAGAGAGGGGAGGGGGGAGGGAGAGGGCAAGAGAGACAAGAGCTTAAGAGGAGACTTGTTTTCATTGAGTGTCTTCTCTCATCGCTAGACTACAAGGAGGGAGATTTGTGTTGGATATTTTACAAAGTAGGAAACCAAAGCTGAAGATTGCATGCAACTGAACAGAGATCATAGGACAGTGGAGGTGCATATGAATCCAGGCTACTACTTTTATGTGTTGGTCATGGAATGAGCTGCTTAGAGAAAGCTGAGAGATTCTGAGAGAGGACTAAGTGTCCTTCCATGGTTCCAGATTAGGATGGTGGTGGATAGAAAATGAAGGCAAAAGACTATAAACAAAAAGGGTGGGTGTGTTTGAAGAGAGGGTAATGTAACCAATACTGGAGCTGTTTAAAAAAAAACCAAACATTGCTGGATATCTAAGACATAAATGAAAATACAAATTTAGCATTAAAAGAACCCTGAATTGGAGATAAATATTCAATGAATTCATTGGGAATTCAACCTATTTCTAAAAGAAAATGCCTATAAACAAACAGCTGTGCAATTTTGAGAAATAAAGGAAAGGGAGAGAGGAACAAGAAAGGGAGAGAGGGAGGGAGGGCGAGAGAAAAGGAGAGAGGAAACAAAAGAGGGAGGGTGGTGTTAGAGCAGTCCTAAAGTTCCATTAAGCAAAAATCTTCTGATTAAGAGAGTAGAATCTTTGGCCTGGGTGAAGACCTACCTAACATTCCAGTTAGAGTAGGTCAATCACTTAGATCATCTTAGGAAGGCAGGCCTACTTTAACCCATGGTAAAGAGATAGATGGTATATTTAGTTCTTTAATGAGATACTACGACTTTTCTTCCCAGAAGCCCTATCTCTAGGGCACAACCTTGAAGCTTGTTCTTTCATCCTCTTTTGAATCATTCAGATAGGTGTAACTCCTGCCTTTCTTCTTTCCATATCTTATCTAAGTGCACGCCCCCTAACACTTCGACTTCTACAACACTCTAGGCTTCCTCATTGTTTCTCTAAAGCTGTTCTTCCTGGTATGTGTCTGCTTGTGGCCCTTTGCAGGACTTCAATGGCAGCTTCAGTGAGGTGGCATA
>NW_022196900.1:35893407-35923407 GCF_008632895.1 Mastomys coucha | reverse complement strand
TTTTGAAGAGGGTGTGCGTTGTGCTCTGTGGTTTTTACTTTCCTAAAAAAACAATTGAAACAACCATGGACCTTATCATTCTAATCTGTAAAACACCAGCTTGTCTTCTTGTCTCCCTTTCTTCCCTTCCTCCCCTCGTCCTTCCTTCCTGCCCTGACATTGCTTAGTTTCTATTTGTCTAGCAAACAGCTTTTATATTTATTCTTACACACACACACACACACACACACACACGAAAGAATATATATGTGCATACATATACATAAAATGGGAATAATGTGGTTTGTTGTTTTGAGATAGGATCAGTAGTCCAGGCTGGCTTCCAACAGTGTAGCTGAAGATGGGCCTTGAATTCTGAGCCTACTATCCTTTCCTTTTAAGTGTTGGGAATAAAAACTATCAGAACCAGTTTATGTGTTACTGAAGGTATCACAGGGCTTCGTGAATGGTAAGTAAATACTCCATCAACAAAGCCACAGACTTTAATATAGAGAAATGGAATCATGCTCTGAATCTTGTTACATCTTTACTATTATTTTGTAAGTTCTGTGGATGATTGCTTCTGAGTGTTTCCTGGAGTTCCCAAAGGTGAGTACACATGTTTTACTTAGGCCTTCTCTCCAGTGAATGGATGTTTAACCTTCTCCTTTCCTCTCTTTATAAAGTGCCACACATCTACATCCTTGGAAGTGTCGGCCTGCTTTTTCTCTTTCATATGCAGTCAGGAAGTGGGTCACTAGTTCCTGACATGCTGATGTGTATAGTTCATTTGGTACAGAGTGATTGTGTGAAGTCCTTCACCAGGGTGTACCCCCCCCCCCAGAAACACAGGGCAGATCGCCTGCTCCGGCTATCTTCCCAGTGTAGTGCAGGGTCAATAAACCTGACTTTAGATAACCATCATTACATTTCTCTTTGAGTTTTCCTTACTGTTTGCATATTTTTTTGGTTCCTATCTTTATCTTGATAAATGGTGGGAGATATATATATATATATATTATATATATATATATATATATAATATGTATATACATATGTATACATTATATATGAAAAGTTCTAATATACATTTGAATTACAAATAACATTCAAATATGTCATTTCCATATTAGTTTTGTCCCTGATTTCAATCCTTAAATAGAGCCTTTTTACTTTAATGTGATAAATGAACAAATTCTTTGGCTTATAAAATCACTCTATTATACCTCCTATTGTATTTCTATTTGATGTTTAGTACTTAGCATCTAGCAAGGGAAGAGAGAGAAAATGATCAGTTTTTGGTGCAACTCTAATACATGTGTGTGTGTGGGAACAATTGGTTAACAATACCAAGAGACAAGCAGAGAAAAACAGAGAGACACTGTTGCGGGAAATATTAAAAAACAAGCCACGTTACTCTTGCAGGCCCTGGCGGGCATGGCTTGCCTGTTATCATCCTGTGGAGACTCTCAAACTCAGAGCTCCAAAATCTCTCCACCCAGCTCACTAAGTTCCCTCTGGTGGGCGATTGAGCTGCCTCGTGAAGTAAAACACCACAGAAACTTAGTTCACAATCAATGGTAACTCAATCGCTGGGTGAAACAACTAGAATTCTAACCTTGCAAGCCATATTAAATCTAAAACTTCGGTGGCTAATTCTGGCAGATTCGCCATCTAAACTGGGGGCCACCTGTAGCTACATCTTGTCCTCCTGCCGTTCCCATCCAAAAGCCCATATCTTTCTCCTGTCTCTTCTACTTTCCTCTGTCCAACCCAGAAGTGCCCCCTACTTGTCTAGTGATTGTTTTGTTTTTTTATTCATTAGAAGGATCACATGAAGTCCTGAGTACAGGATTCATGCCTCTTTCCAGGCAGGGTCTCTTGGAGAGGCTGAATTTGCATCAAAATACAAATAGTGCCAGGGCTATCTATAAAACACAGAGATTTTTTTTCATTTTTTTATAAGATAGTTTCTTTATGTATGTTTCAAATATTATCCCCTCTCCTGTTTTCCCTGCCCCAAACCCCACATCCCCACCCAGTCCCCCTACTCACCAACCCACCCATTCCTGCTTCCTGGCCCTGGCATTCCCCTACACTGGGACATAGAACATTCACAGGACTAAGGACCTCTCCTCGATTGATGACCGACAAGGCTGTCTTATATGTAGCTGGTGGGACTCAGGGCTCCAGCTACATAATAAGAGTGTACTCTTTGGTTGGTGGTTTAGTTCCTGGGAGCTCAGGGGTACTGGCTAGTTCATATTGTTGATTCTCCAATAGGGCTGCAAACCTATTCAGCTCCTTGGGTCCATTCTCTAGCTCCTCCATTGGGGATCCTGTGCTCAGTACAAGGAGTGGTTGTGAGCATCCACCTCTGTATCGGTCAGGCACTGGTAGATCCTCCCAGGAGACAGCTATAACAGACTTCTGTCAGCTGGGCCCTCTGGTAGTACTATGTCCAATTTCTGGAAAAATCGCCAAACTGATTTCCAGAGTGGTTGTAACAGCTTGTAATTCCACCAGCAATAAAGGAGTGTTCCTCTTTCTCCACAACATCACCAGCATCTGCTGTCACCTGAATTTTTTATCCTAGCCATTCTGACTGGTGTGAGGTGGAATCTCAGGGTTGTTTTGATTTGCATTTCCCTGATGACTAAGGATGTTGAACATTTCTTTAGGTGCTTCTCAGCCATTTGGTATTCCTCAGTTGAGAATTCTTTGTTTAGTTCTGTACTTCATTTTTAAATATGGTTATTTGGTTCTCAGGAGTCTAACTTCTTGAGTTCTTTGTTTATATTGGTTATTAGCCCTCTATCAGATATAGGATTGGTAAAGATCTTTTCCCCATCTATTGGTTGCCATGCTATTCTATTGACAGTGTTGTTTGCTTTACAGAAGCTTTGCAATTTTATGAGGTACCATTTGTCAATAGCTTAGAGCAGAAGCTATTGGTGTTCTGTTCAGGAAATTTTCTCGTGTACCCAGGTCTACCAGGCTCTTCCTGCTTTCTCTTCTATTAGTTTCAGTGTATCTGGTTTTATGTGGAGGTCCTTGATCCACTTGGACTTGAGCTTTGTACATGGAGATAAGAATGGTTTGCTTTGCATTCTTCTACATGCTAACCACCACTTAAGCCAGCATCATTTCTTGAAAATGCTATCTTTTTTCCACTGGATGGTTTTAGCTCCTTTGTCAAAGATCAAGTGACCATAGGGGTGTGGGTTCATTTCTGGGTCTTCAGTTCTATTCCATTGATCTACCTGCCTGTCACTGTACCAATACCATGCAGTTTTTTTTATCACAATTGCTCTGTAGTACAGCTTGAGGTCAGGGGTGGTGATTCCACTAGAAGTTCTTTTATTGTTGAGAATAGTTTTCGATATCATGTTTTTTTTTTTTGTTATTCCACATGAATTTGCAAATTTTTCTTTCTAACTTATAAAGAACTGAGTTGGAATTTCTGATTGGGATTGCATTGAAACTGTAGATTGCTTTTGGAAAGATGGTCATTTTTACTATATTAATTTTGCCAATCCATGAGCATTGAAGGAGGAACTTGTAAGGGTGGATCTGAGAAGAGAAGAGGGAGGGACAGAATGTGAAGTGATTAAATCGACAAATTAATGAAAAAACTAAAATAAAAAATATTGTCACATGTGTCTTTATAATATTATCTTTATTAGCTGAAGACAAATGTTCATTAAAAAGATTGTAATTATGACATAGATATTATAGTCTTTTTCTATCAGGTTCAGCGATCATCAAGGAAGGAAAGACAAGGTCTTATAGACCTAGAGGAGCAATAAAACATTGCTCTGTGGTATTAGTAGAACTGTTATTCCCATGGACTAAGTAGTTGTGGCCACCTGCAAAATACCTGCACAAGTCAGTCAAGATTCTTCCATGGTAATGGAAGAGGGAGGGAACCTCCATCCCTATCTGAGAAACTATGGACACTTGAGGCTTCCAGTGTCAGTTTTTGTTAAAGGTCTGGCTGCTGTGAGTCAACCATTCTTCAGTCACTGACTTTATGTCCATGAATACAACTGTAGCACAAATGGGACTAAGTAGCTTATTTAAAAAGACAAGGAGTAGGGTGATGCTCTGGAAGAAATTTGAGGAAGGAGGGTATCAATATGATCAAAACACTGTATGCATTTATGAAACTGTTAAAGAACATTACTTACTTAACAGCTAATATTCACTTATAAGCGAATACATACCACATTTGTATTTACGGGTCTGGACTATCTCACTCAGGAAAATTTTTTCTAGTTACATCCATCTGCTTGAAAATTTTATGATGTAATTTTCTGAAACCACTGAGTAATATTCCATTATGTAAATGCACCACATTGTCTTTATACATTCTTCAGTTGAGGGACATATAGGTTGTTTCCAGTTTCTGGCTATTTTGAATAAAGTTGCATGAACACAGTCAAGCTCAGAATCAGGATAGATAAAGAAGAGGATCTAGTTGGGGTATTTGTGGATCTCCCTATGGAGACATACATAGGAAGAGGAACTAGAATATACTTTGTGGGTAGACTAGGGGTAAATGGTTAGGTACAGAGGACCATTCTCTAAAAACTGACAGTGGGGTCCATTGATGAGGACAGCATTTATGAGGACACAGCTCATTGAACATACTTAGGTAAAGCTGGTTCTTCAATAAAGTCTTCACCCCTACATATTCATTTCTTTAGAATGGAAGAAGGTACTCAGCATGCTATGGAGAGAGAAACCTGGGCATCTATACAGCCACAAAAAACTCAACCTACAATCTGTACTGCCTACAAGATGTGCTGGGGCAATGGTGGTGCAGAACTTGTAGTGGCCAACCAATATATGGTTTAACATGAGGCTCATACCAAGATAGGAAGCCCATGCTCCAAACTGCATAAATGGTCAGGAACAGGAGACTGGGTATACAACATAGCTAGGGCAGAACCAAACATTAATGGCATGTCTATAATCTATCTATCTATCTATCTATCTATCCATCTATCATCTATCTGTCAACCTATCTATCTTCTATTTATTTATATATCTTAAGTGATTCCCAATGATATTCTGCTATATGATAGATTGGTGCTTTGCCTAGTCATCATCAGGGAGGCTTCCTCAAGCAACAGATGGAAACAAACGAAGAGTCCCACAGCCAGTCATTCTGCCTGATAGAGAGTCTAAACTCACGTGGGTTGCTCTACTAGAACATTGGGAAACCCTAGAGAAACTAGGAAGGAAAGATTTTAAGATTCAGAGGTTATGAATTAGAGGTTATGTTATTTAGACACCAGAATAACATCATCCACTGAATCAACTTAACAGTGCTCATATGGGCTCACAGAGACTGAAACAGTAAGCACAGGGCTTGCAAGGTTTTGCACCAGTTCCTCTGTCTGTGTCATGGCTTGGTGTTTTTTGAGGGACTTCTAATAGTGAAAGCAGGTATGACTTTGTCATGTGTACCTGCTCTTGAGAATCTTTTCCTCCTATTGTGCTGCCTTGTCTAGCCTTGATATGAAGGATTTGCTTTGTCTTACTGTATTTTCTTTTGTTCTATTTGGCTGCCTGGTGGAGGCCTGTTCTTTTCTGACAGAAATAGATCTTGGGGAGAGGGGAGATGGAAGGAGTGGAGGAAGGGGACTCTGTGACCAGGATGTTTCAATAAGAGAAGAATCTATTTTCAGTGAAAAAAGTATCTCAGAGAGTAAAAAGAATTTGATTTAAAAAAAAAAATTAGTATGCAAAACTGACCACTGTCTCTTGGAAGACCATTCACACAATAATATTTGGGCAGCACAAATTGATCTTGAAGGACTAGAAAAGGTAAAAGGAAGTTGGGTGCCTCAGCAAGGGGTGAATTGGAAAGAATTGGACAAGGAGAGTAGATATAATTAAAATATGTTGTATGAAACTAACACATCTCAAAAACATACAAACATTTAAAAATATTATCATTTGTGATGGTTTACTTATACTTGGCCCAGGCAGTGGCATTAATAGAAGGTGTGGCCTTGTTGGAATAGGTATGTCACTGTGGATGTGGGCTTAAGACCCTCATATTAGCTGCCTGGAAGTCAGTCTTTCACTAGCAGCCTTCAGGTGAAGATGTTAAACCCTCAGCTCAGCCTGCACCATACCAGCCTAGATGCTGCCATGCTCTTGCCTTGACAATAATGGAATGAACCTCTGAACCTGTAAGCTAGTCCCAATGAAATGTTATCTATATAAGACTTGCATAGGTCATGGTGTCTATTCACAGCAGTAAAACCCTAAGTAACACAGAAGTTGGTACCAGGACTGGGGTATTGCTGTGATTGGCCTGATGATGCTTTTGTTTGGAATGACATTGAATTCAGAGCACAGCAGTATGTTTTAAATGGGGCTTAATGGGCTATCCTAGTAGGAATATGGACTACTTTGTTAATGAGAGTTATTTGAATTGAGCACACCTGGTCCAAGAGATCTCAGTGGGGAATTTCAATATGTGGCCTAAACTGCTTTTGTGATATTTTGGTGAAGAATGTGGCAGCATTTTGCCCTTGTCTGAAGAGTCTTCCTGAGGCTAAGATAAAGAGATTTATGTTAATCGCATTGACAAAGGAACTCTCAAAAAAAAAAAAAAAAAAAAAAAAAAAAAAAAAAAAAAAAAAAAGCCCAGCATAGACTTTGTTCTCTGGTTAAGTCTAAAGCAGAGCATTTTGGACAAACCCAGCAAGCTTTAAAAGAAAAAATATAAAATGCACAGTTTGAGTATTAAAGGGGCACCAGGAAGGAATCCAGTGTTCTAGGAGATAGCTGACTAAGGGAGTGGGACTTTGGGGCAAGATCCTACTTAGCTAAATTCAGATCCAAGCATGGTGGTACACACCTTTAATCCTAGGAGATAAAGCCAAGCAGATCTTGAATTTTGAAGCCAGCCTGGAACAGAGCAAGTTCTTCGTGAAGAAAAGCCTAAGTCCAGGCATGATGGTACACACCTATAATCCCAAGAGACAGGCATGTAGAACTCAAGAGTTCAAGGTCAATCTACAGAGTAAGATCCTAGGTCAGCCACGCTTAGGCAGTGAAGGAGTTGGAAAACAGAAAACTAGTGATAATGTAATAGAACAAACGGGCCATGTTCCAGCTCGTACAAACAGCAGAACTCAGCAGCTTTGGCCTCATGGCTCTGGCTTTAGAGTGAAAAATAGGAAGGACTACTCAGACAATTGATGATGGTTAGCTGGAGCTAAGAAATTAGCAATGATTAAGAGCCCAGCATCACTGAGGTGAAATCTGGGAAGTGTTTTATGAGAGCACAAAGAAGCTGTGTACCAGAAATAGCAGCTATTTCTTGAAATGCTACAGCTATACTTGAAAATGTGTAAGCTTCATCTAAGTGGTACTAGTTTTAAAGGCATGAAGAGGTCATGAAGAGCTGCTGAGGCTTGGCACTGTGAAAGGCCATGGAAGGCTATTGGTGAAGGTTCAGCCTCAGTTGCAGTTGATGGCCTAGGACTGACGGGGTCATGCAAAAGAGTTGAGGTTTGGCACAATGAAGAGAGCCTATGAGAGGCTATTGGTGAAGTCTAGTTGCAGTAGAAGACCCCAGTATATTAGAGATACCAGTATCATGGAATGACCACTAAGAACTGCAGTAGCCGTAGAGTGGCTCAACCTGAGCTTAGAGTGCTACAGAGGGCAGAGCTGCAGAAGTGATGCCAGCCCTTTGGAGATCATGTGTGGATCCCAGACACTGAAACAAGAAGCTATAATATTGAGGTTGCCTTGGAGACCCATGGATGTTTGAGAAGCCAGAGCCGTGGGCTATCTGCTGAGGAAAGCTAATAGGGTGGAATCAGCCTGGGAGAAAGAAGTTTGTTGTAGTCAACAAAGGTGAAAAAGAGTTGGAGATCTGAAGACCACTTTGACATCAGACATGGAGACACAGTTTGGAGTTTGCCCAGCTGTTTTCCTGTCTTGCCTTAGCAAATCCAATTAAATGATTGGAAAAATCTCAGAAGAAACTTTAAACCTTGGGCTTTTAACATTGTGGAGGGGACTTTGGAAGTTGGACTAAATGTATTTTGTGTTATGCTATGTTTAGGTATTGCCTCCATAGACACATATGTCTAGTTAAGCCCCCTATGGGGGCCAGTGAATTGAATGTGATGGATTATATATGCTTGGCCCAGGGATTGGCACTATTAGAAGATGTGGCCTCATTGGAATAGGTCTGTCACTGTGGATGTGGGCTTAAGACCCTTACCTTAGCTGCCTGGAAGTGAATCTTTTTCTAGCAGCTTCCAGATGGAGATGTTAAACTCTCAGCTCAGCCTGCACCATACCAGCCTAGATGCTGCCATGCTCTTGCCTTGACAATAATGGACCAAACCTCTGAACCTGTAATTAAATGCTGTTTATATAAGACTTGCCTTGGTCATGGTGTCCACAGCAGCAAAAACCCTAAGATATTATGTGAAGTAAGAAGATGTGAATTATCTTGCTACAGTCAACACATAACGTACACAGATGGTAGTCTCTTCCTATCACTTGTACATAAATTAAAAGAATTTCTGTGGATACTGGAAGCTGCATGTCAGCCCTAAGCATACTGTTTTTTTTCACACATCATCATCATATATAAAATTATGCATTTTTGTCTTAAAGAGAACTTATAATACTTTATTTATAGCTTTTGCAATTTGAGACATAAAAGAAAAACTATTGAAAATTTTACTTCCCAAAACTCAAGCACTTTCATGTTTTCACTTAGAGGAAGCATTTTGTAGCTCGCATTGGCTATTTACATTGTACTTGGAATCATTATTAAGTGATTGATGGAACTGCAGATGTATGGCTGGCCTAATATGGATGGAGCTGGGTCACATGAGGTTTTATAATGTTATTAAGAAATTCTATAAAATTTGAAAGTTATTTTCAATTTCTGTAGTTTTTGACTGGACATTTTCCAATTTGTGGTTATTCTCGAATAGTCAAAAACAGGGAAATATAAGTCATGCATAAGTGTAGACTATTTATTTCAAATCACCATGTTTCATACCATGAACGTGATTTTTTTATATAATCAGCCAAAAACACATTAAAAATAAAGTGAAATATATTCTCAACCTTTTTTTTTATAAATTATACAACTATAAAGTCATTTCACTCCATAAAAGACTCCTTTTTATATCACATTATTATATGCATACATAATTCTGTGTAGCTTTTCTGGGTTTTTATAAGATCTATCTTTTCATATAATTTTAACCCCAATGCAAAGCACAAGTTGATATTTCTATGAAACATGAAAGCATAGAGAATAATTTTGTGTTTATATTGTCCCAGCTGTATGCATATGTCTGGGACTGAGCCCTATTCAAATAGAGTATAGGGACACTTGGTATGTTCTTCAATGTGCTCTAGACAGAAATTATAATCAACACAATGTATTCAGTGACAACATTTGAGAAATGCTGGTGAACTTAAGACAAAGAGTACATGCTTTTCCATTTCAGGTAGACAAATCTCTACCCTGGGGATAAATTATAGAACTGGAAATGAGAAAGCCAACAACTTCAAATCATAAATCAGGAAGGTATCAAATGAGAAAATTACACCATGCATTTTATTATACATATAGATCAGGGTTCAATTACAGAAAAGATTTAATCTATTGAATTAAGTGCTTCAAAAGTACAGAAAATACTGAGATGTAGTTTCCAGGGCAGAAATTCCAGGAATAAATCTGAAATCAATACTGAAGTTCTCACTTATCAAGAGTGTGCATTTGGGACACAATAAGGCAGGCAGGGGAAGATCAGGAAGATCAAGGTAACAACTGCCTGAATTATAAGGCCTATAGCACCTCCTTGCTCCTATTGGTGAACTGTCACAAACACAAAGCATTCTATCCCAGTAGATAGCCAACCAGATCCAACACTTGCTTAATAATGAATTGTATTCCAGGACCTTTGCACTGGCTACGATCAAAACGTCAAAAGGCATACATAGTTATAATTACCACCATGGTTCTCCTATTGAACGTTTATCCAGGCACTTGCTTTTGTAGTAAGTAGGAGTGGCTGCATAATCCTAGCAAAAAGGCACCTGAGTCATAAGGCCTAACCCAAAGAAATTAGAATAGAGATGAATGAGTCAATAAGTACCATATGCTATGCTATAGTATGATTATTATCAACAACTAAGGAAAAATAATTTATATGCATCTCTAAAACACATTATCATAAAAAATGCCCTGTAAAGCTACAGGTGGACCGAACATCAGTAAGAAACTAGTTATCTTCATTTATATTTATTTTAGAGGTGTATTCTTTATATGCCTTATTTTTAGATAACATTAAAGTATAGCATGAAAGCTTCCACTGACTTCCAACCTCAATCTCCCTTATTTCTTCTTTTCTCATAGTTTTCTTATCACATATATTTCACATACAATGAGAAATTCTTCAAAAGTTTTAATGTTTGAAGGAATATACTTTAAAAATTACATTTTGTTACTGTATCATGCTCTGAGTTCAACTTGGGGCCCAGTGAATCTGAGTAAATGCTATACCACTGAGCTATAACAGTTACCTGTTTTGTTTGTTTGTTTTGTTTTGTTTTTAATTTTTAGTCTCAGTAAGATGTCTAGGTGACCTTTATCCCATAATCCTCCTGGCTTGGTCTCCAAAGTTTGGATTATAGATGTGTACCACCACATTCAGCTAAAAATTACTTTCATTCGGCTAGAACATTGCACCTCTAGCAAGGAATGCCAGCTATTTTCACCTTTTTCTTTCCTTTTGTGGTATATTTCTCCTAATTAGTATTATTTAGTTCATTCAAAACATTCCTTTGGAAATAAAAAAAGAAGTACAGTTTATGTAAAACCATAGAGGCCACTCAAATGTTTAGGTGACATGAGTAGAGAAAGAAGTTGCATGTCACTTCTGTAGAATATATTTAACTGGGAATGAAGATGCAATGTTTCGGGGGGTGGGGCACTATAGTTTGTATTGTGTATCTTCCAGGGTGACCTGTGAAGATAGCTGATTGCAAACTGACCTGAAAAATTCAGCCTCTTGAATGCTTGCAGCACTTCTACCTGTGTAGAAAATTCATGTGTATAATTTATTTGTTTTTCATTTATTTATTTATTCTATGTGGTTTTGGCTCCAGCTACACATATAACAGAGGATGCCCTAGTCAGTCATCAATGGGAGGAGAGGCTCTTGGTCCTGTGGAGGCTCTATGCCCCAGTGTAGGGGAATGCCAGGGCCAGGAGCAGGCGAGGGTAGGTTGCTGAGCAAGGGGATGGGAGAGGGAATAGTCTTTTTTTTTTTTTTCCCAGAGAAGAAACCAGGAAAGGGGATAACATTTGAAATGTAAATAAAAATTATCAAATAAAAAATAAAATTAGATAAAAAAGATCTTTCTAACTAATGAATACCACATGATTGTTGGAATGAAAGTTTAACAGCACATCTGCATAATAAACATGATATTGGAGGACTGAGCTTGAGCTGGTTCTAGGAAAGAATTTTAGAGTAGTTAGAAGAGAATACTAAAAATAAAGATGTCCCCGGGGACATTTGCTATCACAATTAGGTAACAGTTCTAAAGCTTAATAAAGCAGTATCTTGTTATGGCTTAACTATTGTGGTCTAAAATACTAAAAGCAATTCAAATTTCCTTACATAGCTAAAAGCATAAACTTCCAATGGCACAGCCATAGAATGGACCAGTCTGTGATACAAAAAAGGAATCTGATTCTGGGTCCTACCGCAGAATGCATGAATCTTGGCAAAGAACTGGTGCTTGAAGATACAAGTCAGAGACAAAGGCTAAAAATGGGATAGGTAGGAATCTCAGTGATAAGTGCTTGCCTAGTATGCATAAGGTTCTCTGTGCAACACTCAGTATTGAAATAGAAACTACATGCCATATGATTCTAATTATATGATAGTTTTGAAAAGAAAATACTATGAAGAAAAGGGAAATATCACTGGTTGCTTAGGACCAAAGATGGGCAACTAGCTGACTATACAGAGACTCGAGGTGATTTCAGGAGTCAAAGTAGGTTTTCTATAGTTTATGTGTGGTAGGAGTTATGTGGTTTTGTATATGTGCCAAAGCTTAGATCTATACTTTTAAAAAATAGATGACTTTTCACTTATATAAACTATGGCCCAAGCTGTTTTGATTTGTTAGGTTCAAATCAAAACTGTCTTCTACTATTACTTATTTCTGTACATTCAGCAAATTACTTTGTTCATTCAGACTTATTTCAGAGTCTGTACTTATAATACAAATATCATGAAAAGATTTAACTCACTACGTTGTCATAAAGATGAAGTAATCCATGTGAATTTCCTAGCACATGACTTCAATTGACCTATAACAATGAGCAGCATCGAGGTTTTTGTTTGTTTGTTTGATTTTGTTTTTTTTTTTCCTGCCTTCCTGTGCCGGTGATTCCTCTGGTGTTCCTTCACATCAAATGAGCTTTTTTAGCAGCAGTTCAAAACTGGCCTATGTGGGATTCAGGGTCAGAATGACTGCTGTCATCCCACCACCATGCCGGCCTTCTACCTTTACTAGTTTTGGGTGTTTAGCATAGCTGACTCCACAGCAAGCTTCATCTCTATAGCAGCCACACACTGTGCTTGTCAACACCGGCTAGAAGAACGACAGCATACAATTCAATCATCACTCACTGATGATTTATTCATGATGTCTGACTTTTCCTATTTCTTCTTCACCCAAAATATCAAAGAATATAATTTACAAACAAAAATAAGGAATGTAGGCAATAATATGTGCAACTACTTTTTTTTGTAATTTACTTCAAAGTCTCTATTAAGTCTTGAAACTTCTGTAAGCAGTGTTATTTGAAAATGTAGCGACTTCAGTTAGTTTGGAGGTCAAAATAGTTGAAATTACTTTCTTCCAATATCAGGGCTAATGGTGAGGAACCATGGCATGGATCCTCTAAAACAATGGACTGCGCCCAAGTTCTCTACATGGTACACTACTTCATTTTGAAAAGCATTATCATTTCTTTTTCCAACAGATTGCTTTTCTAATTATATTTAGCTTATGTCATTGCCATTACTTTGCATTTTCTGAAAACTCAACAAAGGACATTGAGGATGAGAAAAAGCAAAGTGGCCTAGAAATCATCTGGGTTCACGTTAGTGCACAATTTACTTCACCTTGCTTAATGCTGCCCAAACAAAAAGATATGCATTCATATCATAAGCCAGGTCTTATGTGGAAACACAAATAATTCTGGAGAAATAACATAGTCAACTTTTATGGCAGTTTAACCTTAGTGAGAAAAAAAGTGATTTAGAAGATGTTGGCTGGTGGGCCCTTCAAGTAGATAAGGGACATATTCTTATGAAAGTTTCCTTTCCTGGACAAAAACTTTATAGCTTCAGGAGGTCCCAATTACTTGTTAGTTTTAATGCTTATGCTATTTGCACCCTGTTCAATCTTTTCTTTTGCCAATGAGTTCAAGTGAATTCCCTAGTTTATTCTTTATGTGATTCAGACTATCTGATCTTACATTGAGATCCTTGATCCATTTGGAATTGAGTTCTTTGCATATTGGATTTATTTTAATTTTTCTACATGGTGTTCTTTCTGTCTTTTCTCCACAAGTATTTTTGGCTTCTGTGCTAAAAAAATATCAGGTGTTCATAAATGTATGGAGTTATGTTTGGGTCTTCTTTTTCTATTCCATTGATAAATGTCTGATTTTATGCCAATGGCATGCTTGTTTTATTGCTATATTTTTGTAAGACAACTCTTGAAATCTGGGGTGGTGACGTGCCTAGCTTTTCTTTTATAGTTCAGGATTAACTATCATTGTTACTCTCTCTGTCTTTCTCTGTGTGCCTTATTCTCTCTTTTTATTTCATTGTGTGTGTAATCCTCCGTGAAGTTTAAGATTTTTTTTAAAACTTTATGTGAAGAATTTTGTTAGAATTTTGATGGAGATTGCATTGCTTTTGTAGCTTGCTTTTGGTAGGACGCCATTTTTATAGTATTAATCCTACCAATCTCTAAGCGATGGTGGTCTTTCTATCCGCTTAGGACCTATTTAATTTCATTCTTTAATGTCTTAAAGTTTTACAGCAGAAGTCTTTCATTTGTTTGGTTAGAGTAATTTCAAGATATTTTGAGGCTATTGTGAAAGATGCTGTATGCCTGATTTCTTAGTCAGTTTGCCATTTTTATATGAAGGCTACTAATTTTTCTTTGATAATTTTATATAATGTTAGTTTCCTAACATTATATAAGTAATATACTTATATTTTCTCCAGCTATAGAAGTTTCTTCAGGGAGATTTCCATGTCTGTTATATATACAATCATAGCATCTGTAGATAAGAATATTTTGAAATGATCATTGAGTAAAGCAGTACTCTATATTATGGGAAAAATGATCAATTATTTGCCTGGAATAGGATAGGTGACTAGAATATATAAAGAAAATAAAAGATCTGACATCAAGAAACAATGGATCAATTTTAAGATGGAGTATATAATTAACATAGCATTCTCAAAAATAAAACACAAATGCCCGAGAAAATTTTTTTAAGTGATAAATACCTTTGATTATCAAGGGAATGCAAATTAAAACTACTTTGAGATTTTATACTACCTCAGTCAGAATAGCCAAAATCAATAAAAACAAATAACAGCTCATGCTGGTAAGAGTGCAAAGAAAGGTGAACACTGGTACAACAACTATGAAAATTGGAATGAAGTTTCTGCAAAAAGCTAAGGATAGATTTACTACAAGATACAGCCATACCACTCTTCAGGATACATGAAAAGGACTGCACATCTTACTACAAACATACGTGCTCATCCATATTCATTAATGTTGTATTCATATCTAGAAATTGGGAAATGTCCATCAATTGATGAATAGATAATAAAAATTTAACACATTCACAAAATACAATTTTATTCAATTGTTAAGAAAAATGAAATTGTGGAGTTTATAGGAGAATGGATGGAGCTAGAGAGAATCAACCTAAGTGAGGTAATGCTAACTCAGAAAGACAAATATTGTAAATTTTCTTTTTTATATGGATGGTAGATATTAACCTTTAGATATATGTGACTAGGTTAGAGTAACCACAGGTACTAGAGACCAGAGATGGAAGAGGGGATCTTCTAAAGAAGGGAAATATAGTGAATACGGTGTTATAAAGAGACAGAGGGGAAACTAAAACGGGAGAGTTAAATGCAGAGTGTAATGTAAGGACAGGGTAAAGTAGCAAATATCAGAAGTAATAACTAACAGTAAAGACATTTCATATAGAAATAAACTACTGTAGAACCTTCCTAAGTACATATATGGAAGTAATTTTAGTGTAGTCATCATGTAACAGGAGAAACAGTGCCTCAAATAGCCATCTTATCGCACCAAGTAAAACTCCCAGTGCCAGGTATGGGTTACATTTTGGTGAGTGATTGGGCAAAGAAGTCTCATAGATTCCCTCAAAACATCACAAGCTATTGTAATGCTATTAGTTATGTTCTAAAACTTGATGGTAAGACTGTTTCTGAAGTCACTACACAATTATGTCACTGAACATGGAAAAGCTAAGCTGGTGTTCAACTAGAAATTTTACCCCTACTTAATAGCATTCACAGTGCTGGAAGGTACTATGTTTGTTAACACTGGAAACGTAATAATCATCATCACCCAGACTACAACAGCCTGCTTTTAATACCTGTTCATACAATAGTGGCACAAACGTTATGGGAGTAACTAAAAGCCTTGTGCTTTTAGTTGCATTTGTGACCCACTTTATACAATTGAACACATACTTGACATGGTTAAAGTAGTCAAGGGCCTATGGTCAGATAGGTTATAAATTTGGAGGTAACTGAATAATGAAATCGGCCCAAATGATCATAACAAAGAGGTGACTCCTAGCAACATATTACTATATCCATAGAGCAGTGACTACTCAACCCTCATCTGAGACTTTTTTATTTTATATTTTACTGCAACTTTTTATTGCAGTAGATGGTAATGAACACAAAGACCCACAACTGGACAATGTACGGGGAGTAAAAGGAGTTGGTGGAGGTGAAAGAATATGCTCAGGATATATTGTTTAAAAAGCTGTTTTGGGGGGTGAGTAAAAATGCTAGGGTAACTTAAACAGAGCATTTTTTTTATTTTTAGTTGTGAATACTCTTAACCCATAGATCTAGTTACATGGTCTGATATATATGATCTTGTTTGAGACTTTTGCAGAGTAAAATAATACATTTGCAGACATGTATATGTAGACTTTATAAACATCCACACATACTACTTCTACTTCTGTCTTTTATAAATAGAACAAAGTTTAATTCAACTCACATGTCTGGGTTGATTGGTACAAAATCCAAAAGGAATATACATAGTTTAGATTTTGCGCTGGTCATCTCACATTTCAGTTTTATTTCAAATGTGTCAAAGTCCTTTAAATTCTAGAAGAAAATAGCATCCTGGCAAAATTATTCAGTCTGCCCATCAAGCAACAGAGTATATTTCCCATCTTCCTAAATTTGGATTAGAATACTGACTTGAGAGCAAGAGAATAGTAACAGTGGTATCTGAAACTTCTAAGACCAGACCTGAAGTGGATTGACAGAGATTTGTCTTTTCTAAAGCCAGATAACAATGTATAGGGGGTAGGCTGCTTATCAGAGACCACCACACTGTACCTGGTCTGTAGAAACCAGATAGAGAAGTGTTAACGACTATACTATAGGTGAATGCTAGTGAAGAATCCTAATAATTTAACATTGATCAGAAGAACCACTCAGCTAAACTTATTCAATTTATTAGGTGAAGACACATTGATCTAATTTTAAATCTCTATGCTTTCAAACAGCTTCTTACTTTGAATGCCTTTTCATCCCTATTCTTCTCTCTTCTCCAAGAAAGATTAGAAGAAAAAATGTCAGACAAATACACATGCCAGTAATTAAGAATTCATATACATTCATAAGTACCAGTTCTTTTGTCAAAACTTAAACAACTACTAAGTGACTACAATGGCTTAATATTAGTTTTAATTATGCCATGATAATCAATAGTTCTTTTATTAAGAAATCACTTAATAGTTATTACATGTGGACAATTCCTCTTTTAGATGCTATGTCATTCTCAGAAATAGGATGAAGGTAGTAAAGAAACAAGAACCACATATAATTTAAACATGTTAATCCATGTTATTTTCTTTGATCTACATTTTAAAAATATGAGCTTCTTTTGTAAATATAAAAGAAAAAAGTGAATATAGTAATTATGATTTATAAAGGTAAAACCTTCATGCCATGCATATTTCACAAAGGAAATACAGAAGTCATCAGATATTTTCTCAGTCTTTTATGATTACTTCATGAATGAGCTGACATATTTTATTGTCAAAATGATGACTAGCTACATGGAACCAGCATTAGAGTTACAACAAAAAGCCAGTCTCTGGAAACTTCCAGATGAGAGGAGTACAGACAGGCTAAGGTGAAAAAGACTATTCGTGATGATGACAGCTTGGAGTAAAGAAGAATTTTTGCATGCCGTGAGGAGAAACAGAAGTGAAGCAAATCCCACTGCCTTCAGAAGGACTGGAGCAAATACCACTTTCTCCAGGAATATAGAACATGCCTCTATCAGAGGCCCTTCAGTGGGAAACCTAGTCATCAATGGTCAATTGAACCTGTCTTTGAACTTCATTATTCATTTTGGGAACTCTAGAGAAACTGATATATACACGGGAGAAAGCAAAAACGTTTTGCGGGCAAATAAACTGAATACATTCAGCAGACCCATAGTCAAGTAATTAGTGATACAACCAATGACACAATAAACACCCATCGATCCCCAATAGAGAGAACAGTGGCACAAAACACAAGGTAAATTAGAAGCAGATCAAAAGAGAAGCATATTCAATAAAGAACTCAGGCAGAATGTCATCAAGGCCAGCTCAGCACTGAGGTTTCAATCGGCAAAGACTTGGAAGGCTGGAAGGGACACACTGCACACTGTATTCAATAGAATTTTCAAAGGTGGCCCATGGTGATGAGATTTCATCTCAAGGTATTGATTTCATTGAAGAAATCCAAAAACTTTGTAAGAGTCATCAGGAAGGGTAAAGAAAGGGTCAGAAGTTAATGTAGCAGCAGGAGTGCTCACTCAGTCCAGCATGCTTCCTTCAGAGGAAATTAATCATAGAGCTGTGGGCAGTCTCTATGTGGCTCTGAATAACAAATTCTACACAGATGTTAGCACTTCCATTAGTGAACTTCTCAACCTGGAGTTGAATGCAATCTGCCTGCTTTGACTTCAAATCAGCACAGACTGACAGAGAGCATGGGAAATAGACTCAAGGGATATATGAGAAGGTGTATCAGCAGGGGCAAGCACATGTGTGGTGTGTACCAGCTTTCCTGAGTCTAACTGGCTGCCCTTTGTTGGAGGAGACTATCGGTGCACACAGTGCATATATTCAAGAGATACAGAAGGCCTTTTAAAACTTTATTCATCAAAGTGTTCTTTCATCTTTCCCTCTTAATATAAAGCTGGAAAATGCTTCTTACATGTATGGATGTGTATTTTCTTTGTTTTTAAAGTCGGTATGAGGAAATGGAGTCTTATTTTATCCTCACTGTCTAGTAAGTGGGTGATTTTTACAAAGTGAAGAAAGTAAATAAATATATGAGTAATGTTTTAGAAGTCTTCTGGAAACACAATTGGGGGGGCAGGGGCTAAGATTTTCGGGATGGTACTTTATTTGCCTTCTTTGATCAATCAATGCACTCAAATGAGCTGATGTACAGCCAGTTTTGATTAAAATAAATAAATAACCACGAGACAAATAAAGATGCCAAGCAGCATGTCTGCTCACTGCTGGGTTGCCAGGAGTGCTGGCACACTGCTTAGGGGAAGCAGAAATAGTCCCTAATGGGAGTCCTCAGTCCATGTTTCCCTGTGTAGAAGACAGCGAAGCTCTGGTTCCCAGTCTCCTGTGTCCCCATGTCCCATTAGTGTGCCTCTGGGAGTTCAGAACAGAGGTCCCCAATCTGTGCTTCCTCTAAGGGTGTTTGGACCAAGCAGGAAGGGAAAGGCTGAGCCCCAGGGGTGGGGTAGAGGTTTTGAGTAAGTGCCAAGAGTATGGAAGGGCAAGGAAAGAGAAGGCCTTCTCCTTGAGATTTAGACATTGCTTTGCAGGATGAATCCCAACGCCCCCCCCCCGCACCCCTCCTACTCCTCGATCCTTGATGAGGAAATTGTCTTTGTTTTTTCTAACTGCATTATTTGATAGTAAATGTAAATGCATACACTTTACTCAGGGTGAACCAGGAATCAAATACTCTTTGAAGGAAGGAATGCCCAGGAAAGGAAGCTCATTGGCTGAATACTTGGGGCCTATTTAGATACCTCATTAGCAAGAAGAACTCCAAGTTTTATGCTATGTGACTGATTGCCATAGTCCTCTCAGTGGGGTGTCATGGTTATATGTTCCAGAGTAGATAGTTTGACAAGGACCTGGCCCCACTTCTACCATACTCATTCCTGAGTTTCACAGGGTTTGGGCTCACTTAACCTTACAGTTTTTCTGTCTGGTGGCATGGTCCACTTGCTCCACAGAAAGACTTATTATATTCATGTTTCTGGATTGTTACTGTATTACTGGGGCTTCACTGTCTGAGTTTTAGGCTCCGCTGCAAAAAGCATAAGAGGTAACTAGGAGAGTTTTCTTTGTTTATCATACTTTTTAGAGGCAATGTTCAATGGATTTAATGAAAGAGTGTATTTTTTTTTAACTAGTTGTTGGGCTTCTGAGTGAATCTTGGTGATGAAGATGTCAACTCGAAAGAGAAAGAAGAAACATTTTAAAGTGTGTGCTCAACCCACTACTCTAGGAAAATGTTATTTAAAATATTCAGGATTAATACACTATCTATTTCTTATATATTTACAGGTATGATTATTTACCTATTGGCTGATTGGAATTGCTGGGCTGACCAAGGGGATTTTTCAAAGTTCTTATGGTTCTCTTTTTTCCTCATGTCTTTATTTATTTATTTTATGTATATGAGTACACTATTGCTGTCTTCAGACACACCAGAAGAGGGCCATCAGATCCCATTACAGATGATTGTGAGCCACCATGTGGTTTCTGGGAATTGAACTCAGGACCTCTGGAAGAGCAGTCGGTGCTCTTAACCACTGAGCCATCTTTCCAGCCCCTCTCATGTCTTATACAATGTACTCTCATGTGGGGAATGCATGCACATGCACTCATGGACACATATCACCAAGAGAAAAATTCTCAGGGCCTAAACATCAAACATTCAGGGATTTACAAACAACATACCACCTTTGGGATGAGTTCAGTCTGTTGCTAGCCAACAGGACCAGAGAAATATTGTTGTCTTTCTCTTGCAAGCTCTTCACTTGTCCACAGGTTATACTGAAGTTGCTTGAATAGTAAGGGAATTTATGAACTAAAAATGATGTCTATTTTATATCTATTAAGAGCTCTATATTTTTTGTTATTCATGTCCAGGTCTTCACTTTTCCCCATGATGATATTTAATTGAAAGTTAGCTGGAAGCTAAAGTAGCTAAAATGGAGGAAATAAAAACATCCTAATTCCTTTGTGTTTCTCATTACCTTCAATCTCACCCTTCCATCCACATTTGCAACCAAAGTAATTTAGATTGTAAGTCTGGATAAAAAAATGCATACAATGATCTCTAAAAGCAGACATTAAGAATTTAGAGTATGTCATTTTAGACTTATGGACTATTACGACATTTGGTTCACCTACAAAACAGGAAAGATTTATGCTGGAATTTTCCCCCATTCATTAGTAAAACCCATTTTAAGGTCTCCAGGAGGTAAATTATTTTTAGAATTACTTTTTATTTTATTAGTCAGGTTGCAGAGTGTCAAAATTGCATTGAAGCCAGTGGCACTTCACTGAACTCATTAATATTGATATGATCACTCTGCGTTCTCTGCTGAGTGACACTGCTAACCTTCTGGGATGGCAAGGATTATTTTTAAAGGGACCACACATTTTAAAAAATAGTTTCTCTGGTCTTTCTTCTTGTGATTGTAAAAAGGTTGAATAGAGTGTCTCCAGCAGTTTTATATATGATTTGATTCTTCAACAAGTATTTCCAAAGCACCAACCTTGGGCTGGCACTTTGCTGGATGCTGAAGCTGCAAAAGAATCTTCAAACAAGGACATTCTTGTTCCCTGGAACTTTCTACTATGCTAAGCTTTGTATGACTCATTGAAATAGCAAAACTACTTACTGATAGTTATAGGTGATGACTCATTCCATTATTAAGGCCCCATGGTCCTAGTTTCCATTTTGTTGTTATGGTAAAATAACCTGACCAAGAGGACCCTAGGGGATAATCAGTTTATTTGACTTACAATACTAGGTTACAGATTCATTCATAGTGAAAAGCAAAGAGAGAATAAATGTGTACATGCTTACAACTCAGCTCATATTTTCAACTGTTATCCAGTCCAGGATTTAAACCCAGGGAATGTGTCAACCGCCTTCAGGAAAATCTTCCTACCTCAGTTAATCCAGTCAAGAAAATCCCTCACAGACTTATTCTCTGGCTAATCCAATCCAAATAATTCCTCATTGAGACTCTCTTCCCAGATGACTCTAATCTTTGTCCATTAACAAACAAAACTGACCCTAACACCAAGGATTGATTATTTTATCAGGAATAAGTCTTTCAGGACTGATGACGCTACTGCTTTTAGGTAGGTGTTAAGAGATGTACCTGAGATGTTCGAGAGGAGAGTAAAAAGACAAAAAGGAGGGAATGAAAGTTAAACTGAACAAGGAAATAGCTTAGAATGGCAAGGAGTCCATTTTAAATAAAATAATGTGTCTAGAATCCAGTGGTTGGTAAAATTGGTTGTTGTGGCCATGTTGCTGAAACTGGAGTGCCAGCTAGCATAGTATGAACTGAGTTTCCAAAGAGTAAATAAGCATCTAGAATTTTCTAGGTATTACCCATTATTTGTAACAGGAGCTGTTGATGCAAAGATTCTTGAATAGGAAGTCATAATGTGAGCAGGTGGAATTTAGCAAACAATTTTAAGTCTTTTACTTTGTTTAGGATAATTGGAAGCCAGATTCTCACTTCTGATATAATCTATGATTCAAAGATTGTCCAATGATTATGGAACCATTGAATCAACATTCTCATGATGGCAGGAGAGGATATCTCACACTTTGAATTACATATAAACCAGGGTTCTTAGTACAATACTGTTTATTTTAGTGTGATCCAGTTGGTATTGATAGAACAGCAGAGACTTTAAAAAGGACTCAACAGGTTTCCTTCACTGCATTGAAGAAAAGGAAACAGTGAGGTCAGAATGGCTTGAGTTGCTTGAGAAAGCAGTCAGGATCTAAAGAACATAAGAAACAATATTTAACTACATTTAATATAAAATACTCACAAAGTATTATAAACTTCTATACATCACATGCCTTTCCTAAGGGATAACATAAAGCATGCTGAGTATTTGGAATAGACACTATAGGACTGATATGAACTAAAGTACTTATGACAAATTGTTGCTGGAAATATTAAAAAAGAACCACCAAGTTTCCATGCTCCATCCAACTACTCTCTGCCCATCAACTATCTGGCAGGACTGGAGCTCTTGACTTCCCCTCATTGCCACACCAGCCCCATGCAACAACCGTCCACCCCATGGTCAGCTGCCACAACACCCAGCAACCCAATAGAAACAAAACTCTAGAATCTCATAATTAACAAGTCAGATTTGTGTATCAATAAATTCTCAATTCTCAAGATGCCCACAAAATAATTTCACAGCCAATTGGTAATGATACAAGCTGCCCATCTAGCTCCGAAAAGTTATCCCAACTATTCTATCCCTATATGACATTCGTAACTACCTATGGCTATTAAAACCACACGGGATCGGGATCTTCTTCCTGTCTATCTGCCTCCATCTTTGCTTCTTCCCTTCCTCTGAGTTGCTCTGTGTTCTTGCAACTTTTCGCTCCACCTTCCTTTTCTTTGTCCCATCACAGGCCTCCTGCTGCACTGATATATTAATGTAATTGGACATGGAAAATCCTGCCACAACAAACCATACCAGAAGTCGTGTTCCTCTCCTAGTAAGGGAGATACTGTCTTTGGCTGCTGATTCTATTCTTATTCTGTCAGGAACAATGACTAGTACATGAGTTAACAATATTATTAACACTGATTTTCATTTTGATAAACTATTCATTAACTGAATAGTTCACTAATCACCAGGGGAACATTTTTATTTTTATTTTTCACCTTAGATCATACTCAACATACTTGCAACAAAGGAGTGGTTGGGAAGGTGTCAAGGAATGGGTAAGAATTCCATTTATTCTTCGTTGAAAGGATTTCATTGCCTAGTATCCTCCCAGACTTTCATATATATATATAATTTCATTTTGGGAGAATGTGTGTTTTACCTGAAAATATATATTTACTACATGTGAGTTGCTTGTAGAGGCTACAATGAGCATTGAATTCCATGGTGAGAGACCAGATCTTTTGGGTTCAGACTCCATCTTAGAGAACCGGACCTAAGGTTGAATTCAAGTTAACTAAGCACTATTTTCCAGGTTATGCCACCAAAAGACCTGTCTAGTACTAGTTTCCAGGTAACCCCCCCCCAATAAAACCTGTGTCTAGCACCAGTTTCCAAGTTATTCCCCAATAAATCTGCACCCCTAGGTTCCAAGCCTAACCCTAGCACTCACTTCCTAACAATCACCAATCAGGAAAAAAAGCAGAAGTTAAATTTATAGTTGGACTCCCTGTACCAGCCAATTATGTTAAAGGCCATAATGGCCCCCCAATCAGATGTGTGTCAGCCTAGATACCCTCTTCTTGCCACTATAAATGCTTGCCTAAAACTGAGTTTAGGTTTGCTCCTACCCATTCTGCTGCATCAGAGATGGTGTTATGGCCCAAGCTCAAACATGAATAAAGAAACCCTAATGTAATTACATTGAAATAGGCATGCTTCCTGGCACAACAATTGAACTAAAGTTATGGATGGTGTGAGACTCCATGTGGATGCTGTGAAACCCAGGTCCTATGCAAGAGCAACAACTGCTTTTAACAACTGAGAAATCTCTCCAACACCTGTTACATCTACTAAACAAAATGCTGGGAACATAAATACATTTACGTCATTTTTTAAGAAAGATTATTTCTAGAAAAAGCAATAATTATTAATTTCAATAGTCACTATAGTTATTCATTGTCCACTTTTAAGTAGATTACATTTGTGATTGGTAAAAAGAAAAAATGTTTGCTAATAGTGTACTCCATCATGTTTACATTTCAGCTTTCTTAGACATTATGTAATAAAGTTTCCATTGATGACTCTTGCTATGGCAAGTTTATGTGTCTGTCTCATTTATGAGAAATTCAGGAATTCCATGTACCCTGTCTTGGCAATAAAGAGTGAGAAGAAATGATCTTTCCCCAGTGAAAAGTTCATGAACCTCTCATAGTTCCCAGGTCCTGTGGTTCTCATGGTTTTAGAACAGACAGTCCTGGACTACATAGTGACTTTTTTATGAGGAGTAAATGTATAATTCCTAAATATTGAAAATTGTACAAACAAGTTGCTTTGTGTGTGTGTATGTTTGTGTGTGTGTGTGTGTGTGTGTGTGTGTGTGTAAATCTGTGGAATCATCTATCCCACCTGAATGACAAACTCCTCTCCTCTTCCTCTGCCTAGGCTCACCTGCTGTATCCTACAGAGTTCTGCTCCTCAGGGAAACTTCACCCAATTGTTTTTCCTCTTACAGGAAAACTTGGTGTTGTGAAAGTAGGAAGTTTTCTGAGGCAAAAGAACAAGGTTAATGATATTTAGAAAATGAACACTAATTGATTAAATTACTACCTAATCAACAATTCCTCACTGAGAAGAAACTATCAAACAACAGGCTGTGGGGGGATAAAAAGGGCTGGAAACATAGATAAAAGTTAATCTCTGCTCAGCCTTAGTCTACTGAGCCTGCAATAACAAGTACTACAGGATGGTTGATGTAAGAATTTTCTCAGTGCTCTGGAAGCACCAGGCAAGCAGTCCAAGGTCATCAGGCACAGCTTCTTCTGAGTTAATTTTCTTTGGAGGGAAGATTACTCTCTGCTCACAAGGCCTTCATAGTTTCCATTTATGCATGTTTCATCATCATTTTCTCTTTATTTTTGCACACATGCATATGCAAATGTGTGAATTTATGTCTGGTCTCTCGTGTGAACACAGATGTTGAAGTCAACAGATGACACTGAGTATCTAACTTCTTCTTTTCCTCTACCTTATATATCAATACAGAGTCTCTTGCTGATATAGAACTCACCTACAGTCTTTCTTGTCAACTTGCCTTGGAAAATACCCTGTCTCCATATACTGAGACTTGGTATTACAGCTCAGTTGCCACACCTGCATGGCATTTGCTTGGGAGTTGAGGATCTAAATTTAGTTCCTCAGGTTTATGTTTTGAGTGCTTTGCATGCTGAGCTATCTTTCTTGACCACACTTTTTAATGAGGACACAAACAATGATAGATTAAGATCAAACTCCAATGACCTAATTAATCTTAGTTACCTCTTTATAAACCACCATCAACAAATCTAAACACAGCATAGGTACTGGAGGAATGGCAGTCAGGATTTCATTTTATGAATTTTGAATAGAAGGTATAATTTAGCCTATAACACTTAACTGATGGTTTTCTTAGTCTATTTGAATGTGAAGAAAAAATGAGTTAATGAGTGTTTCGGATTCTATACTTAAGGTATTATAAAAAGTTAGAGGAAGGACCAATTAATCTGATACATGTCTGATTAACAGACTACTAAGGACATTTTTCAGATATTCATTTGACCAGAGCAATTGTTAAGGGGGCTTATGAACAAAATTCTATCACTCTTGACTGTTGTAGGAAGACATAATCCAATCATTTGTTTAGGTGGTATTTTTCTAATGTATGGTAGAACAAAGGTATTTGAACTGTAGATCTCCTGCCATCTGACAAAAACAGCATCTTCCAATTCTCTGTTTGTATTGCTCATGATCTTAACTAGAAACAAATCCTTCATAAAACATTGTGAACTAGAAAAGGAACGTAAGTACCCTAATTATGAACAACTTAGATGTGCAAAAATTAAGAAGAATCATACTATTAATTATAAAAATAAAATAACTGTGTCTAAGATAAGTCTTTCAAAAAGAACATACAACATTGCAAGTAGCCCATGGCATGGCCTTTGGAAATACCACACAAGACTATCTCCTTTGTGGGTGAGGATTTAAGAGCAGATATGGAAGCCTATGAATAGGAAAGCATAATCTCGATTAAACCCTTGTCATTCTTACTAACCTTCACATTAGTCTTTTCCTGGGATTTATCATAGAAAAATATTCTCAGTGTAATCCAGTTAGCATGATAAAAGATATGAATTTGTCTTTATGCACATGTGTATTTATTTTCTCTCTGTTACATAATGTATCTTTTAAAACAGATATATGAAATTAGCTGATTATTATAGTATGCAAGAAATTGGTCTTTTGTGACTCTATTGTTTTCTACTATTTCTGTGGTGTATTATAAAAGCAAGTGCAGAAAGAACTGGACTGTGAAGTTCTGATTGGAGTGGGAAGTGATGATGCAGAACTAGGAAAGAACATGGCCTGGTAAAGAATTCCTTTCTTTATTACAAACACAATATCTAAGATTTTCCTAACTCAAAAAAGTGATGGATTTGTTGGAATGGAGTAAATATTAGTACTCTGTCAGGTGCCAGATAGTGTAGATCAAGGGCAATGGCATTAGCTGATGTATGCCAGTCTTGTTTTTATGATGTAATTGTGGATTATGGACTGTGTTCATTGGTAATTAGAGAGCAAAACAGATGGAGATGATTTAGCTTAAAATGATGTGTCCATTAAAACGACCTGCACTGCCAAGTGTCTTGTCATATTCACGAGTATAGCAAATTTGTTCTGTTTATTAAAATGTGAAGGGAAGATAAAGACTGGCTGTCATTATGTTGGTCCCATCCTCCCGTGATGGGAGTAGAAATCCTCTGTAAATCTCAAAATTCCCTGATTATCCTATTTTTCTCTGTAGAGGATTGTATCTGAACATTTTGGCTACTATAGAAATTCAGATTTTGGCATCTCCAACTCTTTCCCTATTATTTATACATTACTTTAAAGGTAACAAAACTAAATACCACATGAACACAGTCATTTTTAAAATATTACTTGTAGTAGTAGGTGCTTATGGTTTTGTCTGAAGGGCAGATGGCAACTTTCAAAACTGAAGGTTGTGGTTTTCATTTCGGGTTGCCTTTCTGTTGGCATTAATCTGCATGCATAGGAATGAGAATATGATGCAGCCCTAATTTCCTGTGTATTCCAATCAGAGTTCATGTCTGAGGTCCCACACTTGAAGCAATATCACAGAAGTCAGGGCTGAGAAAGAGATGCCCACTCTTCCCAGGCCTTTCCAGTATTGTGCGTTAATCAGTAACAAAAATAAAAAAAAATAACAAAAATAATAAGTCAAGAGAGATAAATGAAAAGTTCACAGAGATTAAGGAGAAGTCAAAGTATCCCTATTTGAAGATTGCATGACCTTATACATTAGTGATGACAAAAGACCCCCCAGAAAATTCTAGAAAGAATAAACAAATTCAATAATGTGGTAGGGTACAGGATCAACTTCTACAAATTGAGTTTTCAATGCATAAACAACAAACATACAAAAAAAGAGATCATTGATTATCCTATTCACCAATAGCCTCAAAGAAAATAAAACATCATAGAGTAAACCAAACCGATGAAATAAAAACTTTAAACCTCTAGAGAAAGAGAAAGACAGAGGAAAATGGAAAGGCACCCAATGTTCATGGATTGGATAAATTATTATGTAAAAATGGCAACTTTAACAAAAGATATTTACTGATATAATGTAATATTAATGAAAATCCCCATGTCATTCTTCACTGAAATAGGAAAAAATTCCTAAAATCCATATGGAAGCACAAAAGGTTCCAAACAGCTGAAATAATCCCAAGGAACAAACAATTTTGGAAGGGTGGCCATCCCAGATCTCAAAATAAACTACAGAGTCATAATAATAAACATAGGCCCCAAACAAGTATTGGTACAAAAACAGATATGTAGCCCAAGGTAACAAAATCAAGCATGATTCCATGTAATTTCAGTCATTTAATATTTGACAAAAGTTCCAAAAATTTATCTTAGGGAAAAAATGTCTCTTCAAATGGTGCTGGAAAAATGAAATTAGACTGTACTATCCCATGCATCAAAACTAACTCCAAATGGATCAAAGAACTAGACTTGAAACCAGAAATACCAAAAACACTAGAAGAAACGATAAGACATACCCTACAAGTTAGTTACAGGACTTTTTGAATAGAACTCCATTTGTTCAACAATTAAGGCTAACATATGACAAGTGGACTTCATACAACCTCAAAGACTCTAAGCATCTGACAAAAATAAGAAACCAAACAAAATCCATCAGGCAAAGAAAAAGAAAAGAAAACCAGAATGAATTTTTGCTAGTTTAGACATCTGAGGGAAGATTAATACTTAGAATATCTAAAGAACTTTTTAAAAGACTCAGAAAATAAAACCAAAACAAAACAAATAATTCATTTAAAAATGAGCCAGGGATTTGAACACAGAGTTCTCAAAATAAGAAAAATAATGGCTATGAATTATCTAAAACTTGTTCTTTGTTCCTTGCTCTTTCAGGGTTTCTATTGCTGTGAGGAGACACTATGACCAAGGCAACTTTAGTTTTTCTTTTTTATTTATCTTATTTTTTTTTGCAGGTTTCTTCTTTTTTCTTTTCCAGATTTATTTTTTTAATTAGATATTTTATTAAAATTACATTTCAAATGTTATCCCCTTTCCTGGTTTGCCCTTGGAAAACCCCCTATACTCTCCACCTCCACCCTACTCAACAACCCACCCACTCCCACTTCCTGGCCCTGGCATTCCCCTACACTGGGGCATAGAGCCTTCACAGAACCAAGGGCCTCTCTTCCCATTGATGACCGACAAGGTCATCCTATGCTGCACATGTGACTGGAGCCATGGGTCCCTCTATGTGCATTCTTTGGTTGGTGGTTTAGTCCCTGGGAGTTCTAGAGGTACTGGGTGGTTTATAATGTTGTTCCTCCTATAGGGCTTCAAACCACTTCAGCTACTTGGGTCCTTTCTCTAGTTCCTCTATTGGGGACCCTGTTCTCAGTCCAATAGTTGGCAGAGAGCTTCCACCTCTGTATTTGTCAGGCACTGATAGACCTCCTCAGGAGTCAGCTATATCGGGCTCCTGTCAGTAACACTTGTTGGAATCCACAATAGTGTCTGGGTTTGGTAACTGTATATGGGATGGATCCCCAGGTGGGGCAGTCTCTGGATGGCCTTTCCTTCAGTCTCTGCTCCACACTTTGTCTCTGTTACTCCTCCCATGGGTATTTTGTTCCTCCTTCTAAGAAGGACAGACATATCCACTTTGGTCTTATTTCTTCTTGAGTTGTTTGTAGTCTGTGAATTATATTTTGGGTATTCTGAGCTTCTGGGCTAATATCCACTTACCAGTGAGTGCATATCATGTGTGTTCTTTTGTGATTGGGTTAACTCACTCAGGATGATATTTTCTAGTTCCATCCATTTGCATAAGAATTTCATTAAGTCATTGTTTTTAGCTGAGTAGTACTCCATTGTGTAAATGTAGCCCATTTTTTGTATCCATTCCCCTGTTGAGGGACATCTGGGTTCTTTCCATATTCTGGCTATTATAAATAAGGCTGCTGTGAACATAGTAGAGCATGCATTCTTTTTTTTTTCTTTTTTTGTTTTTTGTTTTTTTTTTTTTTCTT
>NW_022196900.1:35853043-35893308 GCF_008632895.1 Mastomys coucha | reverse complement strand
TGGCCTCGAACTCAGAAATCCGCCTGCTTGTGCCTCCCAAGTGCTGGGACTAAAGGTGTGCACCACCATCGCCCAGCTGAGTATGTGTTCTTACTACATGTTGGAGCATCTTCTGGGTATATACCCAGGAGTGGAATAGCTGAGTCCTCAGGTAGTACTATGTCCAATTGTCTGAGGAACTACCAAACTGGTTTCCAGAATGTTTGTACCAGCTTGCAATCCTACCAGAAATTAAGGAGTGTTCCTCTTTTTCCACAACCTCTTCAGCATCTGCTGTCACCTGAGATTTTGATCTTAGCCATTCTGTCTGGTGTGAGGTAGAATCTCAAGCTTGTTTTGATTTGCATTTCCCTGATGACTAAGGGTGTTGAACATTTCTTTAGGTGTTTCTCAGCCATTCAATATTCCTCAACTGAGAATTCTTTGTCTAGATCTGTACCCCATTTTTAATAGGGTTATTTGGTTCTCTGGAGTCTAACTTCTTGAGTTCTTTGTATATATTGGATATTAGTCCTATATCTGATATAGGGTTGGTAAAGATCTTTCTCCAATCTGTTGGTTGCTGTTTTTGTCCTATTGACAGTGTCCTTTGCTTTATAGAAGCTTTGCAATTTTATGAGGTCCTATTTGTCAATTCTTGATCTTAGACCATAAGCTATTGGTGTTCTATTCAGGACATTTTCCCCTGTGCCCATGTCCTCCTGGCTCTTCCCCACTTCCTTTTCTATTAGTTTCAGTGTATCTGGTTTAATGTGGAGGGCACTTCGATTTGAGCTTTGTATAACGAGATGAAAAGAATAGACCTATTTGCATTCTTCTACATGCTAAACACCAGTTGACCCAGCACCAATTGTTGAAAATGCTGTCATTTTTCCACTGGATGGTTTTAGCCCCTTTATCAAATATCAAGTGACCATAGTTACGTGGGTTAATTTCTGTGTCTTCAGTTCTATTCAATTGATCTACCTGCCTGTCACTGAACCAATACCATACAGTTTTTATCACAATTCCTCTGTAGTACATCTTGAGGTCAGGGATGTTGATTTCACCAGAAGTTCTGTTATTGTTGAGAATAGTTTTTGCTACCCTAGGATTTTTGTTATTCCAGATGAATTTGCAAATTTCTCTTTATAACTCTATGAAGAATTGAGTTGGAATTTTGATGGGGATTGCATTGAATCTGTGGATTGCTTTTGGCGAGATGGCCATTTTTACTATATTAATCCTGCCAATTAATGAGCTTGGGAGATCTTTTCATCTTCTGTGATCTTCTTCGATTTCTTTCTTCAAAGACTTGAAGTTCTTGTCATGTAGCTCTTTCACTTGCTAGTTAGAGTCACACCAAGGTATTTTATATTATTTGTGACTGTTGTGAAGAGTGTTGTTTCCCTAATTTCTTTCTCAGCCTGTTTATCCTTTGAGGACAGGAAGGCTACTTATTTGTTTGAGTTAATTTTATATCCAGCTACTTTGCTGAAGTTGTTTATCAGGTTTAGAAATTCTCTGGTGGAATTTTTTGGGTCACTTAAGTATACTATCATATCACCTGCAAATAGTGATATTTTGACTTCTTCCTTTCCAATTTGTATCTCTGACTTCCTTTGTTGTCTAATTGCAAGGGCTAGGACTTTGAGTACTGTATTGTATAAGTAGGGACAGAGTGGGCAGCCTTGTCTAGTCCCTGATTTCAGTGGGATTGCTTCAAGTTTCTCTCCATTATTTTGATGTTGGCTAATGGTTTGGTCTATATAGCTTTTACTATGCTTAGCCTTGAATTCCTGAACTTTCCAAGAGTTTTATCATGAAGGGGTGTTGGATTTTCTCAAGTGGTTTCTCAGCATTTAATGAGATGATGATCATATGGTTTTTCTCTTTGAGTTTTTTTAATATAGTAGATTATGTTAATGGGTTTTCTCATATTAAAACATTCCTGCATCCCTTGGATGAAGCCTACTTGATCATAATGGATGATTATTTTGATGTGTTCTTGCATTCAGTTTGCAAGAATTTTATTGAGTATTTTTGCCTCTATATTCATAAGGGAAATTGGTCTGAAGTCCTCTTTCTTTGTTAGGTCTTTATGTGGTTTAGGCACCAGAGTAATTGTGGCTTCACAGAATGAATTGGGTAGAGTACCTTCTGTTTCTATTTTGTGGAATAGTTTGAGGAGTATTTGTATTAGGTCTTCTTTGAAGGGCTGATAGAACTCTGCACTAAACCCATCTATTCCTGGGCTTTTTTTAGTTTGGAGACTATTAACGACTCTTTCTATTTCTTTAGGGGATATGGGACTGTTTTGATCATTTTTCTGATCTTGATTTAACTCTGGTACCTGCTATCTGTCTAGAAATTATTCCATTTCATCCAGGTTTTCCAGTTTTATTGAGTATAGGCTTTTGTATAGGATCACATGATTTTTTTGATTTCCTCAGTTTCTGTTGTTATGTCTCCATTTTCATGTCTGATTTTGTTCATTAGGATACTCTCTCTGTATCTTCTAGTTAGTCTGGCTAACGGTTTATCTATTTTGTTGATTTTCTCAAAGAAGCAGCTCCTGGTTTGGTTGATTCTTTGTATTAGTCCTTTTTGTTCTACTTGGTTGATTTAAGCCCTGAGTTTGTTTATTTCCTGCTGTCTACACCTCTTGGGTATAAATGATTTTGTTCTAGAGCTTTCAGATGTGCTGTCAAACTGCTAGTGTATGCTCTTTCCAGTTTCTTTTTGGTGGCACTCAGAGCTATGTGTTTTCCTCTTAGGACTGCTTTCATCTTGTCCCATAAATCAGCGTATCTTTTGGCTTTCTTTTCATTAATCATTACAAAGTCTTTAATTTCTTTACTTCTTCCTTGACCAAGTTATCATTATCATTGAATAGTGTGTTGTTCAGCTTTCACATGTATGTGGGCTTGCTATTGTTTATGTTGTTATTGAAGACCAGCCTTAGTCCTGATATTAGGATGCATGGTATTATGTCAATTTTCTTGTATCTGTTGAGTCCTATTTTGTGACCAATTATATGGTCAGTTTTGGAGAAGGTACCATGAGGTGCTGAGAAGAAGGTATATTCTTTTGTTTTAGGATAAAATGTTTTATAGATATCCGTTAAATCCATTTAGTTCATAACTTCTGTTAGTTTTACTGTGCCTAGGTTTAGTTTCTGTTTTCATGATCTGTCCATTGATGAGAGTGGAGAGTTGAAGTCTCCCACTATTATTGTGTGTGGTGCGATGTGTGCTTTGAGCTTTAGTAAAGTTTCTTTTATGAATGTGGGTGCCTTTGCATGAGGAACATAGATGTTCAGAATAGAGTGTTCTTTCTGGTAGATTTTTCCTTTGATGAGTATGAAGTGCTCTTCTTTATCTTTTTTGATAACTTTAGATTGAAAGTTGACTTCATTTGATATTAGAATGGCTACTCTAGCTTGTTTCTTTGGACCATTTGCTTGGAGAATAGTTTTCCAGCCTTTTACTCTGAGGTAGTGTCTGTCTTTGTCACTAAGGTAAGTTTCCTGTATGCAGCAAAATGTTGGGTCCTGTTTACATATCCATTTTTTTTATCTGTGTCTTTTGTTGGGGAATTGAGTCCATTGATATTAAAAGATATTAAGGAAAAAAGATTGTTCTTCCTGTTATTTTTGTTGTTAGAGTTGGGATTATGTTTTTTTTTGTGGCTATCATTTTTGTTTGTTAAAAGATTATTTTCTTGCTTTTTCTTGTGTGTAGTTTCCCTCCTTTTTTGAAAGATTTCCTTTTATTATCCTTTGAAGGACTGTATTTGTGGAAATATATTGTGTAAATTTGTTTTTGTCATGGGATATCTTGGTTACTCCATCTATAGTTATTGATAGTATTTCTGGGTATAGTAGCCTGGGCTGGCATTTGTGTTCTCTTAGGGTCTGTATAAAGTCTGCCCAGGATCTTCTGGCTTTCAAAGTCTTTGGTGAGAAGTCTAGTGTAACTCTAATAGGTCTGCCTTTATATGTTACTTGACCATTTTCCCTTACTGCTTTTAATATTCTTTCTTTGTTTTGTGTATTTGGTGTTTTGATTATTATGTGATGGGAAGAATTTCTATTCTGATCCAATCTATTCGATGTTCTGTAGGCTTCTTTTATGCTCATGGGAATCTCTTTCTTTAGGTTGGTGAAGTTTTCTTCTATAATTTTGTTGAAGTTATTTATTGACCCTTTAAGTTGGAAGTCTTCACTCTCTTTTATACCTATAATCCTTAGGTTTGGTCTTCTCATTGTGTCCTGAATTTTTTCACTAAGAATATTCTGTTTCATAATCTATTTTCTGGTTTTTCAATGAGGAAATGATGTTAGAGCCTTTTGGCACTGAGGTGAACTCGTGAAGTGCTGTTGGTATACCAGGTACTTCATGATGGACTTGGTTTTTGAAAATATGTTGTTAAACACAGATCGGTGTCATAGAAGTGAAGCACTTCATTTTTCATGCATTTTCCCATTCTTATTATTCTCATAGCTAACCTCATTCCCCCTTTTCAAGTACAGTTGCAGAAACAATAACATTAATCCAAAGCAAATTGCTAAGTTTATTTTATAAGCTCCACAGTACAACTTGAAATACCAGACTATGACACACCAGGCAGTATCCTTCTTCTCAATGGTAATGGCTATGCTGCAATCCCTTTGCCATTCTTGAGATAACAGCCCCTGATTTTGTTCTGCATGGGTGTTATTTTACTCTGTGGGAGAGGACAACAGGACTTACTTATCTTTGTTGTTGACTTTCCCCTCTTCACCTCTTTCTTCTACATTCTACTTTTATTTCCCATCCACTTCTATATCTACTTTCCTTTCCTCTACCTTGTTTATAAAGAACATTTTAGAAGTGAGATGCTATAGAGAAAAATTTTGTGAACATCTAAGTTATCATATTTTGTTGATCAAATCAAAGGTGATAGATTAAAGGTATGAAAAGACAATAAAGCATTTCCAAATTTTATCTGAGTTAAGCTGGAAGTAAATGTGAAGAATATACAAAAATGCACTTGTTTTACTTTTCATATGTTAATGAAGACATTGCCCTGAGATAAAATGCAACATCATGACATTTACAGACAAGTGAATTTAATAAATTGAGCTAGAAAATATCAACCAGAATGAGGTAAACCAGACTCAGAAAGACACGCATGGTATATACTCACTTATAAGTGGACATTAGCCATCAAGTACAGGATAATCATGCTACAATCCACAGACCCAAAGGAAATAAGGAAGCCCCAAGGGAAGGTGCATGAAATTCACTCAGAAGGTGAAACAAAATAATCTTTAGAGGTGGATAGAGGGATGGCATTGGGTGAAAGAGGAGATGAAGAGGGAAACATGATGCTATATGATAGATGGGTGCTTTGGTGTTCTTGGCATTATGTTGGCTTCTTGTATATTCACAGGCATCTCTTTCTTTAGGTTAGGGAACTTTTCTTCTATAATTTTGTTGAAGATATTTACTGGCCCTTTAAATTGGAAATCTTCACTCTCATCTATACCTATTATCCTTAGGTTTGGTCTTCTCATGGTGTCCTGGATTTCCTGGATGTTTTGGATTAGGAGCTTTTTGCATTTACCTTTTCTTTAACTGTTGTGTCAATGTTTTCTATGGTGTCTTCTGCACCTGAGATTCTCCCTTATATCTCTTATATTCTGTTGGTGATGCCTGCATCTATGACTCTTGGTCTCTTTTCTAGGTTTTCTATCTCTAGTGTTGTCTCCCTTTGTGATTTCTTTGTTGTTTCTATTTCCATTTTTGGATCCTGGATGGTTTTGTTCAGTTCTTTCACCTGTTTGCTTGTGTTTTTCTGTAATTCTTTAAGGGATTTTTGTGTTTCCTCTTTAAGGTCTTCTACCTGTTTGCTTGTGTGCTCTTGTATTTCTTTAAGGGAGTTATTTATGTCCTTCTTAAATTCCTCTGTCATTATCATGAGATGTGATTTTAAACCAGAGTCTTTTTTTTTCTGGTATGTTGGGGTAACCAGGGTTCATTTTGGTGGGAGAACTGGGTTCTGATGATGCCAAGTAGTCTTGCTTTCTGTTGCTTATATTCTTGCATTTGCTTATTATTTTGTTATCTCTGGTGTTAGCTGATCTTGCTGTCTCTGACTGTGGCTTGTCTGTCCTGCAAGTCTGTGTGTCAGTACTCCTGAGAGACTAGTTCTTTTTGGGAGGAATTTGGGTATGGAGAGCTGTGGTACAGGGTCAGTTCTAGGGTGCAGGCAAAGATCAGCAGGATCATGTCCCCAGTTCATCCTTGGTGTCTGAATCCTGATGGCTCTGTGAGGGTCCCTTTTGGGCCAGGAATTTGAAGAGAAATGGTGGTCTTTCCTGTGTTGATAGGTGTGTAGACATTCCTGGGAGACCAGCTCTCTCCTGGTGGTATTTGGGTATGGAGCTCTGTGCCAGAGGATCTGCTACAGCTGGAAATGGAGACCAGAAGACTGCTGTCCCAGGCTGCTCCTTTCTTCCTGTGTCCTGAGAGTTCCAGGCAGGTTCCTCTGAGCAGCACTGGTGGTCTTACCTGCACTCACAGGCCTGGCTGTACTCCTGGTGGGCTTGCTTCCTGCCACCTGCCAGTGCTATTTGGATATGGAGCCCTGTGGCAGTGGATCTGCTATAGGCAGAGACAGAAACTGGAAGGCTTCCGTTCCAGGCCACCCCTCTGTTCCCATGTCCAAGGCAACTCTTATAAAGGAAAATATTACATTAGAGCTTGCTTACAGTTCAGAGGTGTAGTTCATTAATATCATGGACTGTTGCATGGTATCAAGCAAGCAGACATGGTATTGGAGGAGTTGAGAGTTCTGTATCCAGATGGGCAAGCAGCAGGAAGAGAGTGACACTGGGCATGATTTAAGCATCTGAAACCCTAAAGTAAATCTTCAGTGGCAAACTTCCCTCAAAAATGCCACATCTATACCATTAATTGTTTCATTTCCTGTGAGCTTATGGCAGCCATATTCATTCAGACTACTACACTAGCAATTAGATAAATGCAAATAAAATCAACTTTGAGATTTCATTTTGCCATATTAGAATGACAAAGATAAATAAAACAATAGACATCAATTGCTAGAGAGGTTGTGAGAAAAAGGAAGTCTTCTTTAACTGTTATTGGGATCACAAATTAGTGGAACCACTTTGGTAGTTAGTGTAGAGAAGTCTCAAGAAGCTAAAAATAAATTCATCATATGAGTCAGCTATACCACTCCTAGGAAAATACCCAAAGGACTTGACATCCTACTCTATAGATATTTGTTCAGCTTTATTCATTGGTGTTCTATACATAATAGTTAGGAATTGGAAACAGCCTAAATATCCCTTAACTGATGAATGGTAATGAAAAATTTGTACCTATATAGTATGGAGTACTACAACTGTAAAGAAAAATGAAATAATAAAAAAATTCAGGTAAATAAATAGAACTGGAAAAAATTAGAGTGAGGCATCCCAGACACAAAAGAGAAACATCACAGTTCATCTCTTATTACAAGCTCCTAGCTCCAAATCTTCAAGTGTGAGGACACATCCTGTGATAGCTGCAGAACCTGGGAAAGTAAAAGGGAGCCAATGTCAGGATGAGAAGGTAGTACAGCAATAAAGAGGGGTATAGTTGCATAAAAATGATGTGATGGGAAAAGTGGGAAATACTGGGAAGGTGCTCTAATTAGGAAGGAGAGAGAGTAAATACAGAATAAAGAAGGTAAAATTACTGTAGGGATAGTTGAAAATCATAAAGATTCATATCATTAACTACATAAAAATTCCATAATATACATAAGGTTGATATCTAACTAAATATATATAATTTAAATAAAAATTCTTACCTGTGATGACAGTGTTCCCACCAAAATCCAAACATCTTCTAAGAAAAAAACCAATACCAGGCACAAGATATCTTTGGAGTTGTTGGTCAAGATTGTCCAAGAAATTCCCTAAACATTATAGGATATTTCTATTACCCTTGGTTGCTTCCAGTGGCAGATAGTAAGTCCCTATTGCTGAAGACACCAAGCACTTCAGATACTGACTGTGTCCAGATGTCTCTGAGCAGGAAGTGACCAAAAAGCTTTCTCCCTGAGAATTAGCTTTTATATCAAAAAGTGCCAAGCAAGCTTTCAGTAGAGTGAAGTGCTATCCAGCAGTGATGCCTAAGAATTGCAACAACATGTGACACCTATGAACCACAATGTTCTCAGAAAGTCACAATGACCCTGAAGGGTCATCAGTGGCATAAATCCCATGGTCTTAAGAAACAGCTCTTTGTTTGGACTTAGGACCCACGCAAGAAGAGGGAAATTATGTCAAGAACTAATTATGTCTGGAAATCTAGCCAGGTATCCAGAGCTAGTGAAATCATGAATCGTGGAAGAGAACCTGCAACTAGCAATCTACTAGGCCAGCACCATCACTAACTACATTCTAAATTGGTCCTTATACCCACAGATAAGAGTAATCTTCACTCCACATCTAGGAAATTACTCTTTGTAACAAAAGGTGATAACAATAGAAAACCATAACCAATCAAAATGTACAGTTGTGGAGCCTAGTCCTAACTAATATATCTACAAAACAATAATATGACCCCTACAACTATGACTGTGGGATCATATTGGAAGAGGTTCCAAAAAGATTGTAAGAGTCAGAAGACTAGTGGGTTTATTGGGAGTTTGTGTCTCCTAGTAATGTGAGTAGTTATATCCATGAATTCTTATCAACATCCCTCCTTCAACATAAACTGAACAAAGACAACAATATATATGCTAAAGTACATGGGGCACAAGTCCCAAACCTACTCAATAAATAAAGGCAAATAAGGAATGCTGAGAGTGGGAGAAATAGTCAGTCTCAGGGCTAACATATCAATTGATAATTTAATACCAAGTGTTCAGCTCTGTAAAAAGTACACAATTAATATTATGTATATAACAATATACATATAAGACTAAAAATGTTTCCTTTAGGAACATATACACAGACACACAAAGACACAGACACAGGCATGGTCATATACATATGTATGCATGTAACAATTAATAAAAGTATAGGTCATGGAGTTGAAAATAGCAAGGAGGATATATGGAAAAGTTTGAAACAATATATAAGTGATATAAGAATATTTATAATCTCAAAAGTAAGGGAATTTTTCAAAAAGGAAATTAAATGTGTAATGAATCCAAGGTGTTCTGACAGTGCTCACCCAGCTACACTGATGTTACTAAGGCCTTGGTTCTGAAACACACACATGTACTGTGTACTTCTCATGTCATCATGCCACAAACTGGTGATAAATGCTGCCTGAATCGATTCTGATCAGACCCAGATTGCTATTTTATGAATGGCAGCAGTTTTACTATGCATGAAGTGTTCTGCTTTCACAGTATAATATTTTAATTACAGAAAGTAAAGCCTTTTAATATTTTCTAACCACTATTTTTCATCACATAAGCCTCATATTAGTATATCTTTAGATCATATTATATTACAATGTTTTATTTTAAAAATGAGGGTTTGAGTTTCTCCTCTGAGCTTCATTTCAAAAATAATATTTAAGCAAATCTTGGATTTGGATCAGGACATAATTTCCAACAGAGTTTGAAATGCTCCAAGTGCACTTATGCCATATTCTACTCTATATGTATGTGAAGTGTCATTTTTAGTATTAATGATTTTGGAATCAAACTATCAGTAAACACAAGAAAAATATTAAAGTTGGTCTATGTATGTCATGGAGCATCAAATATTCAGCCAAGGTATACTCTTTTATCTAAAAATAAAAAAGCAGTTAATGTACTACCTGGGTTTTGTGTTTGACAAGTAATAAAATTATAGCAAGAAATTATTTTAAAATAGACTGCTTTATTACTTGTTATTAGCAAATGTTTGGTTTGTATACCTATTTAACATATTTGTATAGTTTATGTCACATATAAATTTCTTAGGTGACAAATGGTGGTCAATGCTCTATTGCTATATAGAGGTACCATGACAATGGCTACTTTAAAAAAATTACTATTCTTCTCTTATACATTACACCCTGACTGCAGTTTTCTCTTCCTCTACTCCTCCAAGCCTCTCTCCCACTCCCTCATATCCACCTATTTTTCATTTCTGTTCAGAAAAGAGCAGGCCTCCAGGGATATCAACTGAACACAGCATAACAATTAAGACTTGGTTCAAACATTGTATTACGGATAAGTGAGATAATCTATAGGAGGAAAAGATCCTAAGAACATGCAAAAGAGTCAGGGCTTCCTCCCACTGTTAGAAGCCCCACAAGAACACCATGCTACATAATCATAGCTTATATGCAGAGGACCTAGCACATACCATACAGGCTCCACAATGTTTCACTATGAAGCTTGCTTGGGTGAGTCTATAAGCTGTACTTGTATTTTCCTTATGTCTTTTACCCCTATGGAGAAAACTGCAGTAAGGGTGTAATATATAAGAGAAGAATAAGTAATTTTTTAAAGTTGCCATTGATTTGGTACCTCTATATAGCAATAGAGCATTGACCACCACTTGTCACCTAAGAAATTTATATGTGACATAAACTATACAAATATGTTACCCCTATGGATCCTCCCCCCCATCTTCCACAGGGTTTCCTGAGCTCTGTCAAATGTTAGACTGTGGGTTTCTGTATCTGCTCCCATCAATTGCTGGATGAAGCCTTTCTGATGACTATTGGGCTAGGCATTTATCTATGAGTATAGCAGAATATCATTAGGGATCATTTTATAATTATTTTTTGGTCAGTGTACCCAGTTAGTTATACTTTTGGTCTCTAGGTCTCTGTGACATCCCACTTATAGTTCCTGGCCATCCTGGCAATGTTAGACATGAGCTTCCTCTTGTGGCTAGTGCTACAAGCTAGCCCAGTCATTAGTGGGAACGTCTGAGACACAATTGCCCCAGCACATCTTTATAGGCATGACAGGTTGTAGGCTGAAGGATTTGTGGCTGGGTTGGAGTCCCAGTCTCACTACTTGCCTAGTTACAAAAGAAGACCATTTCAGGCTCTTTATCCTCTTCTCTAGGAGTCTTCACTAGGGTTACCATCATGGATTTCAGAGAGTTTCTATCAGAGTAGGTTTCCACTCCCCCCCACCCCCATAGACCCCTCAATTCCAGTCATCTCTGCCAGTACTCTCTCTCTCTCTCTCTCCAACCCCTCAATTCCTCTAACTGCCTAATCTCTCCTGTTCCAAACCCCACCCATACCTAGTCTACTCTCATATTCTATTCTATCTCTTGCCATCCCAAAGGATATCTATGAGTCCCATCTTTGAACACTCCTTGTTACTTAGACTCTCTGGATCTGTGGATTGTAGCATGATTTTTCTCATACTTAACAGATAATCTCTACTTACAAGTGAGTATATACCATGTTTGTCTTTCTGAGTCTCAGTTACCTTACTCAGGATGATTTTCTTTCTTTCCGGTTCAACCCATTTGTCTGCATACATTTTTCCTATGCTGAGTAATATTCTTTAGTTTCTTTCTTATTTCTGCCTTGAACCAGTCATCATTCACTAAAAAGCTGTTAAGTTTCCTTGAGTCTGTTATTTTTCTATTGTTTAAATCTAACTTTAATCCATGGTGGTCTGATTGGATGCATGAGATTATTTCAATTTTCTTGTATCTGTTGAGACTTTCTTTGTGACTGTGTCAATGTTTGTTGTCAATTAAAGAGAAAAATCTTTGAAGTACTGAGGAGAAAGTATATTTCCTTGTGTTTGGGTAAAATGTTCTGGAGATATATGTTAGGTCCATTTGGATCATAACATCTGCTAGTTCCAGTATTTCTCTCTCTAGGTTTTGTCTGGATGACCTGCGCATTGGTAAGAGTAGGGTGGTGAAGCTTTACACTTCACCTGACTGAAGGATTTGCTGAGTATAGTAGTCTGTGACATTTATTTCTCCTTGCAGCTTTTAATATTTTTTGTTATATATGTTTAGAATTTTGATTCTTATGTGGTAAGGGGAATTTCTCCTCTGGTCCTATTTATTTGGTATTCTGTATGCTTCTTGTATCTTTATATGGATCTCCTTTAGGCTAGGAAAATTTTTTATATGATCTAATTGAAAATATTTATTTGCCTTTGAGCTGGGATTCTACTCCTTCTTCTATTTCTAATATTCTTAGATTTGTTTCTTTTTTTTTCAAAGATTTATTTATTTATTTCATGTGTATGAGTACACTGTAGCTGTACAGATGGCCATGAGCCATCATGTGGCTGCTGGGAATTGAACTCAGGATGGCCCTACTTGCTCTGGCCCCACTCGCTCCAGCTTAATATTCTGTAGCTGTCTTCAGACATACCAGAAGAGGGCATCAGATCCCATTATGGATGATTGTGAGCCACCATGTGGTTGCTGGGATCCAAACTCAGGACCTTCGGAAGAGCAGTAAGTACTCTTACCTGCTGAGCCATCTAGCCAGCCCTTAGATTTGTTTCTTAATGTCTCAGATTTCTTGAATATTTTGTGTCAAGAATTTTTAGGAGATAACATTTTCTTTGGCTGATGTATCCATTTCTTCTATTGTATCTGCAATGCCTGAGATTTGCTCTTCCATCAGTTGTATTTATTGGTGATGCTTGCTTTTGTGGTTCCTATTGTTTACCTAGATTTTTCCATTCCCAGAATTCCTGCAGTTTGAGTTATCTTTATTGATTCTATTTCCATTTTCAGGTGCTGGAAAGTTTTATTTGGTTCCTTCAACTGTTTGTTTGTTTTCTTAGCTTTCTAGGTTTAGTTTAAGTATGGCATGAAGCAAGGTAATATGCAGGCAAACATAATTCTGGAGAGGAAGATGAGAGGTCTACATCTGGATCTGCAGGCATCAGGAAGAAAGACAGACATGGAACCTGGGTTAAGCCTTTAAAACCTAAAAGCCTATGTTCAGTGATACACTTCCTCCAACAAGGCCACACATGTTGGTATTCTTCAGTCAAAGGGCCTAAGTGCCACGGGCCAGACAGTCTGGGCCTCCCTCAACCCACAGGGGAACAGGGTCTTGGTCAGGTCGGCAAGGCATAGGCAGAGAAATAATGGCAGACACAACACATGGAAGTGCAGGATTTGAATGTATTTCTTAGAAATGGCATAAGACTTTTACAGTCATTACAAAAGAAAAATGAAAAATCTGGCAGCTCAGTGGTCGAGGTACATCTGGGGCCACCTGAAACACACTGGATCTAAAGCAGCCATCTCTTCTAGACAGGTGCTCTACCCCCCTCCCCGCTTTGGGCCCCGGGGATTGGGGGGCTGCGGACCACATGAGGCTTGAAGCTCGAATGCTGTATCTCGAATGGTCTGCTGCTGACTGACATACACTGTCACACACACTTTCGTGCATGCGCGTGTGCATGCGAGACACACACACACACACACACACACACACACACACACACATACACAGACATACACTTGACTCAAGGTCCTGCCCATCCTTAGTAAAATGCTCACTATGCTAATCTTCTGGGTTAAAAGAGATATGTCTCAGAAAGTCTCATTCTTGCTAATTCCTAGGAGTGGCTTAGTTGCTGAGCATGACTGAAAATGAGGATTCTACTTGACCTTGCCCTGGGATAAGTCTCCCAATCTTTAAGCTTCAATGCCCTACCCTCTTCATTATCTTTCTAACAAAACCACAGGCAATTAGTCTGGATGGGTAACATTCTTTATGAAATTCCAAGTCAGGGTTCGTTGGAACCTTGGTAAATGTCAGAGAGCAATGTCCAATTTTGTTTAGCGATAGTAAATCATATCTTGGTGGGCACCTAGCACTAGAGTTCACAAGGACATATCTGGGCTACCTCTGAGTTTGGATGCCACGAATGAATTCCAAGAGACTGGCTTCCTTTGAAGCTTTTTTGCCTCTGGTCTGTGGGCAAGCTTTTGGGCTTGTCACAAGACTTCATTGGAGTGGGCGTGGCACCTAAGCACTTACCTATCCAGGCTCCCACATTCTTGGCCTGTTCTCATGGCCTGCATGCTCATTGTCAAAGGACAAACTCATTTTCTGTCACCACAATCTTATGCCACTGTTGCCAGCTTTCTTATTCTGGTCCTAGTTGAATGTTTCTTTGCTAATGCAAAATATACTTTTCTCTACCTATAAAACCTGTCAAAATTACCTAAGGTTTTCACTCCTATCCTGTCTTAATAATGATTTTTACTACCATCATTAAATTCTATTCAGTTATAAACAATCTGTATAGTCCTAAATCCTGTCAGAAGTTTGTTGATTATTAAGTTTATGACAGACAGAATTCCCCAAAACCTCTAACAGTTTCTCCCATGAAGTCTTAGAAGATGTGGACAGAGCTACAGCATGCTGCCTGGATTGTGATATGATAATCACTGAAATATGCAACGGACAAAACAGGATACTCTGAGTCAAATGACTTGGCTAAAAAAAAGGTAAGTCATTTCTCATGTCACGTGTATCCACGCCATAGAAAAAAGCCCTGCATCTTTTGCTCTTGAAAGCCAGACTGACTGCCCAAGTTGCTATTGAGACCATGGGGATCACAGAAAACTGTTGGCTAGTGGACTGTGTCATTTTTAAAAAATAATATATAGCTAGTATATGACTGATAGACTATAGTTTATTCTTTCCCAGACTTCTGACTACATTGATAGCTAGAAGAAAGCTTTCACAGATATAATCTGTTATCACCTTACCTAAGCTCTATTTCCATTAATTAAGTGCTTCATATTATCACTTCTTGCTATGCTACTGTCCTAACATTAACTCTAATAAAACATTCCACTATACAATCCAACTTTTTCAACTTTCTAACCACAAATTCTTGTCCCTTCTGTTCCACAAGAGGCTCATTTTAAAGACTACTCATGTTGCTAACTCTTGTTGTTATCTACAGAAAACATACTCAGATCTACATCTCATGGACCAAATAAGGTCCATCCATATAAGTACATCTGCCTAACCTATTCCAGAGAGTGGAATTCCTCTGGGTTTCAAATGTACATCTTAAGAAAAGAATTTCTTTCTCCCAAGCATATTTGGTCTTATTTGCTACCTATAATAATGTGTTTCAACATCTTGTCAAGTCCCGGTGCTTAGTACATCCAGGATGGCTCCAGAGAAGCAACCTTCAGATGCTGCATCTCCTGTCACAAACATAGACACTTCTACTGGACCTATTCCTTCTGACCTATCCTCAGATGGCTCTGCAGACCCTGGGCAGCAAGGAAGCAGCCAATTCTCCTAAGACTGGACCAACATCCCCCATAGCCTTTCCTCTAGGCTCCCCAGAGACATGTTGCCCCAATGTCAGCATGAAGCAACCAGATATCATGATGACCCTATCCCTGCTTCACTATCACCTCTTTCTAATTTTTTCTTGTTTAACTAAACCAAAATGGGGGAATGTTTGTATTCTGTCTGGACTCCATCTGCTCAGTTACCTGGCAATAGCCAGGTATGCTCCTCCTTACAGTTACCTGGCAACAGCCAGGTAGGCACACTACAAAAGGGGCTGCTTGCCCCCTCCTCTCTCTCTTACTTTTGCTTTTCTCTCTTGCCTCTTGCTTCCCCTCTCTCCCCATTACCTTCTCCCCTCTCTCAAAGTGGTCATGGCTGGCCTCTACTTCTCTACTTTCTCCCCACCTCCCCATGCCCTGAATAAACTCTATTTTATACTATACTATCATGTGGCTGGTCCCTCAGGGGAAAGGGATTCCTTGGCATAGGTCCCCTGAGGCACCCCCTTACCCCACTCCTCACCACATCCCCACAGAACATATTCTTAAACCTCTTTATCTTTTTATAATCACAACTCCTACTCCAAAAATGCCATGCCTCCTAATCCCTGCCAAGTAGCACCATTCCCTAATGGTTAAACGTTCAAGTGTGTGAGTCTATGGGGGCCATTCTTATACAAAGCACCACAGGCAGCAAGGAGAAAATGTTTAGAAGCCTGCTCATCTAACAATGCTTAGCTCAGTGGGTTTTGATTAAGGAAGCTTTTGCAATTTCCCATCTTCATCTCATAGCTGTTCAAGTGAAGTGCCCTCTACCTGTAGACTGTAAAGCAGTCTGCTGTGCGCTGTCAGATTGAGAGTAATTGACTCCACTTGTTTGTCTTGCTTACAAGATTTGCTTGTTTCCTGTTTTTCACGGTAAGTTCATTATTTTATTTAATATTTGTCTTAGTCAGGGTTTCTATTCCTGCACAACATCATGACCAAGAAGCAAGTTGGGGAGGAAAGGGTTTATTTGGCTTACTTCCACATGGCTGTTCATCACCAAAGGAAGTAAGGACTGGAACTCAAGCAGGTCAGGAAGCAGGAGCTGATGCAGAGGCCATGGAGGGATGTTCCTTACTGGCTTGCTTCTCCTGGCTTGCTCAACCTGCTCTTTTATAGAGCCCAGGACCTCCAGCCCAGGGATGGCATCACCCACAAGGGGCCCTACCCTCTTGATCACTAATTGAGAAAATGCCCCACAGCTGGACCTCATGGAGGCACTTCCCCAACTGAAGCTCCCTTCTGTGATAACTCCAACCTGTGTCAAGTTGACACACAAAACTAGCCAGTACAATATTAGATACACTACTTGTGAAAGAGTGGATATGGTAAATCCAGTTCTCAGGAAAAAAACCTACTCTGGAAATGATCCAAATATGGGCACAGTTTGAGTGTAAAGTATAGGACAGAGAGTAACATCATAAAGATTTTGCATGTAACTCTTATTGAATCATAGTGCTTACACATTGAGTAATGTTAATAAAGGTTGATTCCCCAAACAATTACATGAGTTTGATTGTGCTAGTCACATTGCCAGATATGCCAAAGGGATCCCATGTTAGCTTCTGGTCCTCATAAGGGACATTACCCTTGCAATTTGTTGGACTTTCCATTCCATGCTAGTCTACTAGTTGCTTCCCAGTGGAGTCAGTTCCTCTCTGGGTTCTAATACTCATTGTTTGCATATAAAAACTACTGTTCTTCATTTCACTCAAATCCCAGGACCCCAGATTTATATTCCAAGCATCTGTAATTGTTTAGTTTTACATTAGTTGTATGAAGCAGAAAATTTCCATGTGAAATTACATCTTCAAGGTCTGTTAGAACCTGTCATCAAAGGTGATGGCCTCTTTCTCCATTCTTAACCTTTTCCTTTCTGCCAGAGTTCTGGTAAAAGCCATTTTACCTCCTGCCTATGCCCTGGTATGTCTATATCTACTTACCAAAGACTGGATGTGGTTATTGGCTCTGCATATCTCCTGGATATAACTCCTGGATAAATGGTTTGTGCTTAAGCCATTTACAATGATTAAAACATTTGATGGCCTGAAGTTTTACTAGACTAGAATTATGGGTGAGAAAGCCAAGTTTCATAGATGCAAGGTTCCCTTCCCAGAAACACATGGCCATACTGATCTCAGATCAAACTCTGGCCTGTGCATAGCTTCATTGGTACTGGAAGAGCTATTAGTGTTTGAAAGAGATACAGTAGCTCTGGACTATAATGCTCAGGCAAATCTTCACAGAAACAGAAGTCGGTCTTATAGGATGACAAAAGCCCAGAGAAATGAGAGAGAAATATGAAGACTTGAGATGGCAAATACTTTAATGACACCTCTTTACAAAACGAATGAGGAAGGACAGCTCAGCTAACAATTCCTTGGGTATTTTGTTAATACTAAGAATCTCTTCTTCCCAAATCTCTTCTTCCTTCTGGGGCAAAGCAAGCTGCATGTGAATTCTTTCTTTTTCTTTTCTTTTTTCTTTTTTTTGGCGAGAGCCAGGGATTGAACTAATGACCCTTAAGAGGCCAGACAGTCGTGCCAACGTCTGAGCCATCTCCCCAGCCATGTGCATTCTTTCTTGAACTTAACTCCAGGGGCACCGGGCTGCTCTTAGGTGATGAATTCATCTCTACAAATTTACCCATTTTGATTACTCTCTGTGCTCTCTGTGCTGACTCAATATTTCTCATTACCACTGAAGAGGGATTAAAATAAATATGATAGATAGTATTGATCACCTGTCATTATATAACCTCTTACAATAACACACTGAAGAGACTAACTACTAAATAAACATGCACAGTTTCCCTTGATTCATACACTTTCCATTGAGTGGAAGTGGTCTTTGTTGATGTGCACTAAAGGCTCCCTGAATGGAAATAGCTTAACCTTTAGCTTAAAGGCCCTTATCTATCACTGGGAAAGCCTGAAAGAGTCACAGAAATATCTGAGCTTTAACATTATTTGTTCAGTGAGATAGGCTCAGAAGCAATTTCTTCCTGGCACACCTTGTCAGAGAGTCTAATTTTACTTCCAGCACAGGTTATGGCCCAACAAATGCTACCTGTCCATTTTACTGAGTACTAGACTAGGACACTGGTCAAGAATCAGGAAAAAAAATAGTTAAAACCAAGCAGGTTGGGTCAATGCTTTTGTCTTACAAGGAGTTCATGTTTTCCTTACAAGCAGGTTTTCTTGTAAGTTTCTTTCTATGATCCAGTAAATGCAGTTAGATTTAGATCATTTTCTGTTTGTCACAGAAAATAAGCAGGTTGAGACTGACCCGCTGTTTCAGGGGACGTCAGTCTCACTGTTCCCAGTAGCTCTGGAACCCTGTTTCCCTCAGCTACCCATACCTTCTTGTTGTTCTTCAAATATGGACTAGGCCACCAAGAAAAAAAGCCATGGTGTTTCTCTGTTAATGCTACAGAGCTCTTCTCTGCTGCCAAATGTACCATATTACCTGCTTTGTGCTTAGTTCAGTGTTTGAAGACATACTAGTAAAAAATATACCACATCTGTATATTTCAAAATCACCCTTTCCTGGAGCTTTCTTGAAACACAAGTTACAAGAATGAGATAGAATGAGATAGATTACACCTGTATACAAAGTTTAACACACGCTCCACTTGCAGGAATCTGTCAAACTTTGGAGAATGCCATATTTGACTCCATGATGATTGGTTTTATTGTCCACTTGACAAGGTTAAGAATCAGTGCAGTTGGCTTGGCATGGAACTTTAATACCACCATTAAAGAGGCAGAAGCAAGAGGATCTCTGTGAGTTAGAGGCCAGTTCGGTTAACATAGAGAAGTTTAGGTCAGCAAGCCTGCATAGTGACATTTTCTTTCAAAAATATAAACAAAACAATACAAAACAAAACAAAACAAAAAAACCAACCAGTCATGGAACAAACAAACCAAACAATCGAGCTAGAACATATACCTTTAGGGGGAGTCTCTGAGGCATTTCCAGCCAGTAATAAGTGAGGGACAGATCTACTTTCAAAGTATTGGATGCCTTCTGACTAGTGCCTACATAGGAAAATGGAACAAGGAAAAAAGCAATGTGGCTGGCCAGTCTGCCTTTGCCTCTGTCAGAGTGAGTTACTTTTCTCTGCTTCCATCCTCCATGACACTGCTGAGCCACCTGGTTTTGTGGGCTGAGCAGCTTCTCGACCTTTCAGCATGAAGGTGGTCATTTCTAGACCTGTAAGCCAATTTAGTAAATGACTTTTTATATGTGGAGTTTATCTTCCATTGGCTCCAATCTCTCTAGAGAATTCTCCCTAAAATAGACTCTAATAATTGATGCAAGTTTATATTTATATCGAGTTGTAGCCCACATTTGCCTATCTCACAATCTGTTCTTTACCTAAGAGCTAGATAGTTATAGAGTAGTGTTTAATTCTCATTTTAGTTAGTTTTAACTTCTTAGAAGTGCAGATATGACAGTGGGAGTTCAACCCCATGAACTTCCTTGAAGGGCTATTGATCACAGATTACAAGAGACCTGTGTTTTAAAGAAAATTTCCAAGTCATGGGCCAGTCTTCACTAATTCCACATGGAGTTCAGTTTACACATTGGTACTTCACTGTAATTGGTACATTGTCTGTTCCTGGATCTGAAGGCATAGCTTGGCACAGGTAGTCTAGCATGATTCCCTTTCCTAAGTAGCATCTAGTACAAGGCAGTACATGAGGAAATGAAAATGAATCTCCCAAAGCAGCAGGATGATGAGCACAAAAAGTACAAGCTGAGTTTTGTTCACACCCTAAGTTTGTGGTGCATAGACTTTTGTTTTTAATTTTTAGCTCTCTTTTCCCTCCTACTTCTATATTAATTCTTTCCTAATCTCTTCTTGTATGGAGGGAAGAGGCACAGGAGGGATGAAAGAGAGAAAGAGAGAGAGAGAGAGAGAGAGAGAGAGAGAGAGAGAGAGAGCACTTTTCTGGATCCTTCTACATGGAACATTTGCAAAGACAAACAGGACAGTTGGACTAGCAATAAAATAGATCTGTTAGGCACACATTTATGAAGTATGGTCAAGATCAGAGAAGTGAAACTTGTACATCCTCCCTACCTTTTCTGTCAATTACTAAGTGCATAGTCTGGCTTGGTTTAAGTGGAATCCTTGCTCTGTAGCCAGCCCCAAGTTCTATAATCCCTTAAGCTTTCCTTCTCATCTGTAAAATGGTGCTATAATGCTTTATATGGTTGTAGAAACATTTCATTGACAGACCATATGTGAAGACATTTGTCAGACTCTTGCTGCATAAATATTCTTGCTCAATAAACATTAGTTCTTCCTCCCTGAAGCTCCAAAGCAAGAGTTTTTAGTATGATCCACTCTATTGAAAGAGACCAAAAGGCATATATCAAATTTTTCTTTTACTAGAACGTCAGCAAGCTGGTAAATGTGCTGTATCTGTGTAAGAATGAATTAAAATGGCTCATGCAAATTCTATTGAGATAAAACAGAATCAAAACTGCAGGCAGAATATACAAAGAAAATGATTTGCTTTAGATCTAAAGCCTGATTTTCTTTCAACACTCTGGTTTCTTTTAAGCCGTGGGCACCCAGGCATATGCTTATGTTCTGGCTGCTTGGAAGCATAATTGGTTTCTCTGGTGACTTGGCATCTTTCTTTCCCCAGATTTCTCATTTAGTTTCATCTCACAGAAGCATTTCCATCCTTCTTTCAAGTGCTAGGTGCTTGATACATACTTCCTAGCTGTGATCTCTGGTTAGGAGTCTGGCTTCCCTAGATTTTTCAGTCCACCAGTAGAATATATTGTTTTTATGATACATGAGCTTGAAACTGCAGCCTGTTTCATCTAATTCCTTTATGTCTTTACAGAGTAATGCATGAGAGGACTGGAACTGAGGTTTGAGGAAGTAGAATGAGATTGTTTCTAACTCTATAAAAATATCTGGCTTAGAATAGTAGTTCCTTCTGGTCCTCTTTGTAGAGCAGTGCTACAATTAACACACTAAAGTGATTTCAGAATTCCATCTTTTTCATGAAGTGAAGTGAGTATAATACTTTACATACTCCACTGATTGCCAGTTAGAAGACTTCAACAAGATTCCAGTAGAAGTTTGGGGGCAGTTGGAATCTGGGCAAATGAGGTCAGTATACTTTTACAACTTACCTTACAACATTCCTCATGCATAACTTCATGACTTGAACATCAGCTGCAAAACCAATGAACCTCCATATTTACTTAATTTGCATCTTTGCTAATTTTTCCTTATCTGTTAATAATAAAATACACTATAAACTAGTCAGTGACTTTGTGACATGCACTAAGAGCTTTATATGTTTCATTAAGTACTATACCATTTCAATGAAGGTATTTAATAGACGAGATTGTTGGAATTTTGAAGATAAAACACCTTACTCAGTTCACAATCAGACTGAATTACAAAACCTGGATTTGAACAAGTAGCTCATAATGTGCTTGTATTTATTTGCTAGCTTCCTACTGTGTCTAGATGTGTTTCAAACAAGGGTCCCCTGTGGATATTTTCCTCCCTTTGGACAAAGATCTTCATATAAGTAAGAATATATAGGTTGAGTCTCCATATCTTCATTTGTAATTTGCCATTTTTTATATTGTTTGCAACAGACTTTTAATGTTTCATCCTTCTCAAATATTTCCATCTATTATGAAAGACTTAGCAGATCCTGTCATTGTCTTTATCTCATTCCTCCAGGATTGAGAACTTGATCTGGACCTTCTGAAGTGTATTTGTTGGTATTAATGATGGTCCAGTCTTGAACTTTCCACTGCAGCTTTCCTTCTTAATATTGTAATCACCATGAATTCTAGCCTGCTGCAGCTTGTTGGGAGATGAAAAGTCAAAAACAGATGTTGAAATAATATATTGTGCCTGAATGCACTTCTTAGACTTTCTACACTTTGGCTCCTCAGGAATATGCCTCTAGACATGAGGAAGCCCACCTTGGTGGAGTTGAGGTCAGCTCAGCTCAGCAACATGCTGCTCATTCTAGCATGACCAGAAATTATGTATTGATTAAAGCAGTGGGATTTAAATGTGGATGGTAAGACAGGACTAGTTACACTACAGCATTCATCAGAGCAGGAGGGTTGCTAAGATGCCTGTATCCTATATAATTGAGTCCTAGAATGTTCACACCTCACATAATCAACTTCATTAAAACAAAAAACTAAGTCAAAAACAGAATTCAAGAAACAAAAAGTAAAACAAGGACACTCAAGAAAGATAGATGATTCTTAGTCCTTCTACCCCTGTCTTAGTCCTTGCTCAGTTTCTACAAGTTAGAATTTATTAATTCTTACTTATTATTTTAGTTTCTTTTACATTGTTGTGCATGTGTTGTACATAATGATTAAATTCATAATATCATGTCCATCTACCTCTCATTACCATTTCTATCTCCTGAACCTTCTGTTTATTCCTTCGTTCTTCTCAAGTGAGCCTCTTCCATTTTTACACTATATGTATGTCCACTGTATCTTTGTTAACATATGTATAGTATATATATGTTAACACACACACACACACACATACATACACACACACTCCTTTGCTAACCTTTTAGGTAAGTGCTTAAAAATAATATATATGTATGTATGCTTATATACTTTATGAAAATGTTACAGTATTTTGTAATGTATATATGATTCTTAGAACAGAGCTAACCATGTACAGTTATTGGTTAAATTGACATATACATATATATGTATATATGTCATATATATATGTATATATATATATATATACACACACACATTCTAGGTTGCATATATAGAAGAAAACATTCAATATTTTTTTCTGAATCTGTCTCCTTTTATACAAGATGATGATCACTAATTCCCGCAAATGACAATTTCATTTTTTATGGATGAATAAAACTCCATTGTGCATGCATTACCATATTTTTTTTCATCTGTTCATTACCTGATGAGCACATAGGCTAGTTCTGTAGCTTGGGTATGGTGATTAACACTGCAATAAAAATGAATGAGCAGATGTCGGTACACCATGCTGACTTAAGATTTCTTTCAGTATATTCCTAGAAATGGTGTAGCTAGATCATATGGTTGTTGTAATTTTAAATTTTTTTCAGAACCTCCTAACTTACTTCTATAGTTACTGTGTAAGTTTACAAGCCAATCAGCAGTATGTAAGTGTATAGTTACTGTGTAAGTTTAAAAGCCAATCAGCAGTATGTAAGTGTGCTTCCCCCCCTCTTCTCATCCTTGTCAGCAATTTTGTTTTTCAGTGACATCCATACTGACAGGGGCTAATTGGAATCTCAGCATAGTTTGATTGCATCTTCATGCTGGCCAAGGATAGTGAACATTCTTTTTATGTGTCTGTTGGCCATGTGTACCTCATATTTCAAGTACTGTTTGTATACTTAATTTGCTCACTTATGGATCAAATTATCTGATACATTTTTGTTTAACTTTTTGAGTTCTTAAAGGGTTCTTTAAGGTTGTAGGTTAGAGATGATCTAAATTTTTAGACATAGGAAAAGCATACTGAATGGATTCACCAGAAGTAATTGTTTAACACATTTTTAAAATCTTGAAACATGTATACTAACTTTTGTTCAATTTTTTTTTGTGACTGTCCAGACACATGACACTTGCTTTCTATTCTTCTATGGTGGCCTTATGAATGAATTTGACATATGATTGTATTGCCAACAAGACTTAGCATACCTCATTTTAAAAAAGAGCACTGTGGGACTTATCCATCAACTTAACACTCCCATCCCCCTTAAATCATAGAAATTCTAGAGTGAGTATTTATTAGCTTGTTCATTCTGCACATCAATTACCGTAGGCTCTATATGCTGCAACTCCATCAAAAGCATTAAATAGTTCCCAGTGGCAAATTCCTGGTTATCTTTAGCTCATGCTGTTAAGTAAGTTTCCACAGTCTTTATAGCTTTAGCTTTCATTGTATTTTTTAAATGACTTGGTTTCAGCTGTTAAAGCTCACAAAGTTGACTTAAAGTGAAAATACTTGCCAGCATGTCAGTATAAAATTTGACTTTTCAGGTGTACCAACGCCAGTGGGTTTGGAGCAGCTATGCTACGTTAGAGAGTTTCTTCAAAGTTGTTAGTATGGGTTTCTGACCTTATTATGCTCCATCTATATTTCTAATGAATTGATTGGGCCATGTAACTCACTGGGAATTCACCTCTTACCTATACTGCCTTAGTGTTCATCATTTGGAATTTTTACTTCCAAAGCAAGCTTCCTGATGATTATGATTATGAGTTTGATTGTTTCTGAATTATAAGACTTAAGGTGAATCCCTTCTTACTGCCCTGTGTCCTCTACCTTCTTCAGGTTCTTTCATCTTCATCTGTTCCTTTCTGAACTTTTAACATGCCCTGGTGATTTTTATGTTTAATCTGAAAATTGTTATAAAAGGCTGTTCTTCCTCCTACTGATTGCCCCTTTTAGAGAAAGTTAGTGTTTTAGAAAAGGCACAAAAGCACACATGTTAGAGGAGCAAGGCCATTCATTTAAATTCAGCCTAAATTTTTGGGTGCCACACGTATCTACAGTATCCTTCCTGGAGTTTACGAAATTGTTGCTATTGTCAGATTGGATTTCTCCATCAGAAATCAGAGAAAAATGAGGAAGTATGTCATGATTTATTTTGTAAAATGTTGCATTCTTACAATTTTATTGCCTTCTGGTGAAAAGATTTAAACTGTTCTAAGTACAAAACCAGGCCAACTTAATTAAATTAATGACTTTCTTGTCCACATTTTAAATTTTCTATTACTATTTTAATTTGACATTTTCTTCATTTACTTATTTTGGGAACATCTCTGTTTTCTTTTATGTGATTAATTTGTTCTAGTTCCCAAATCCTTTTTCTACTTTCTAAAATCTGTTTGACCAGGTGTAGTGGCTATTCCTGGTTGTCAACTTGACTGTATCTGAAATGAACTGCAATCCAGATTTGGAGGGCTGACCTGGCCCTAATCTGGAGGCTGAGAGATAACAAGTTTCCGACCTGAATCTTGGCATGGAGATCTTGAGGTGTAGTGGCTACGAATCCCAGAGTATTGAGATAGAAAGATCTACGAGTTCAATCGGGGTCACCTGGGGTTAAGGGTGTGGTAACACCTTTAACCTGGGCCACATTTTTTGCTGGAGACCTATATAAGGAAGAAGGAAAGCTCGCTCTTTTTCAATTGCTTGCCTTGTGGGACTGAGCAACTGCTGGATCGTCGGACTTCCATTCATAGTTGCTGCCGACCATTGTTGGGAGTGGATTGTTGGGAGCTGGACTACAGACTGTAAGTCTGCAATAAATTCCTTACTACATTAAGACTATCATAACTTCTGTGACTCTAAAGAACCTTGACTAATACACCAGGGTACTAAACTGTATGTGTTATTTTACTCTACTGTATGCAATTTAATTTCTTAGAGAAATTGTCTTCAAGCCTTGAATATATTCACTAAATGCACTTGAATTTATTACATGTTACATATATGGCATTTGTCTAGTATATATAATTGAATGTGTCAGAAATATTATAAATGAGAAATGTATCATGATGATGGGAGGTATTTGTGTATTCCAATGTGTTCTTCATTAACATTTTATGCATCTTTTTTTAGACACTTATGATATAGAGATAGAATACTACTGCAATATATCAGTGTGGCCAAGTGTTCAGAAATACTCATAAGAAGGAACTTGGAAAGCAGTTGTTTTAAAACTCCACGTTTACAGGTTAAGTTAAAATAGCTTCCATTGGCTTTTTGAACTTTTACTTGGTTGGTGGTTATTGACATTCGTTCTGAATAGAGACACATTGTAACAGAACCCACTGCATGAAGAGAGGATCATATTGTGCCAAAGTCCAGTTAAGACTTCATGTTCTCTTGCTAAAATCCCAGCTGGAGTTGAATCAGTCTGTGACACTGTTAAAGACAAGGACATTATTGGCACCAGGAAAAGGATCTCTGTGGACAATTTTGGGACCTATGAACTGATCCAGCATAACAAGTGTTACACAAAAGCCCCAGAAGATGACTGCAGTGAAAATAAACTAGAGAACAGTAAGAGTAAATGCTTAGTCTTTATACGCAGTACAGAAAGAGCTACAACTAGAAAAAAAAAGGAACTTTATTTCAAAAAGTACTTTAGAAACTTTTGGTGCATTTTAGTAGATATTCCACTTGGTGGTTTTCTTCAAAAGTGTGCACATACATATTCTTCTGAACTCCAGCTGTTAATACACAAAATATTCTAAATCATGCACAAATTAATTTGGAATTTTATTTTTTGCTCAGAACAAAATGTAGATATGCAAGTGACTGAAAGAATTATTTTGGCTTCTGCTATGAAATAAATTTCTTTATTTCTTTCCTTTTGTCTGCTTTCATTGTTGTTGTATTTGTGTTTTTATTGAGTTTGTCAGACTAGAAAAATTTATAATATGCCAGAGTTTAAGGCCAAAAGAATTTTGAATCCCAGGCTCACTTACTCTGTTTTTTTCTATTTCATAATTCATCTTCATGTAAAATTTTTCTTAAAATATTCTTTTAAATGTTATGATGTTTGAAAAAACAGTTTTAGAAAATTAAAAATTAAATATATATCTATCACTCTCATAAAACTTTTTGTTTAGAACATTGTAAATTTTTTGTGTCATATACAAAAGTATATTCTTGAGGACAAACATATTGATAAAAATAACACATTGTTGATATGCTATTTTGTATATTTTTACCCTGGGAATTTCACCTTTAGCATGGTCACATGAATAAGTATGTATTTTATGTGAGTTTTCTGCATTGCATAGTATTGAATAGTAAGCTTTTGTTGTATTTCTTTTTAGGCTCTTTAGACCAACTAGAAAATATATATTTACATGTAGTTGCATCATGCATGTAATTGAAAATTTTTGTATCTTCTTTTTCTGTGTTGGACGAAATCAATTTATAAGTTGACTCTGTTTAATAAATAAGGAGACTTGTAAAATATAGAGAGAATGAATTTATCCAGAAAAGAAAAAAGAGTAAAGAAAACTTACCACAAACTGTAGCAGAACACAAATTCTAGTTCATGGAACAGACTCTGGAAGAGTTCCTTGATTAGGACACAGAAAAGTTTTAAGGAATCTAAGAATGAAATAATTCTAAGCATCTTTTCCAACCACAAAGTTATAAAACTAGGGCAACAAAAAGAAGGTCCTAAAACACACACATGAACACAGCAGACATCCTCTAGACAACCAAAGAACAAGGAAAACAAAACATTCCATCCAACAAACATGTACATAGCAGATTCACATCTATTAGGATCATTACAGTCACTTCTAGAAAGCACACAGACTGAGGGAATCGAATGGTATGCTTCAGAAAACTGAAAAGAAAAAAAAAATAATAAAACCCTGAAATTAGAAAGTAAAAGCAAATACCAGAACAGCAATACACAAACCAAAGCATGAAAAATATTGGGAGAAATCAATGAAAGTAAGTTGTCTTTTGAAAGATAATTAAAATGTACAGCATTTATGACTATACTAAAGAATAAAGGAAAGAAGACTGAAAATCAGAAATGAAGGAAAAGGCATAAGAATAGATACTGTGGAAAAATATAATTGTCAACATGCATAGTTACAAGCCAATGAACTAGAAATCCTGTAAGAAATGAATGCATTTCTAAAATAATATAAGTTAAGAAAGCTAAATGATTAAAAGACAGAAAGTATGAAGATAACAAGCATATTGAATCATCATAAAAATGTTTCCCTTGAACAAAGAGCCCAATATGTGAGACCTTCACAACTCAATTGCACAAATATTTATAGACTATATTCATCTGGGATTTATTAGAGTGCCTTTCAGGTTGAGTTTCAGTCAGTCCAATATTGGCTACCTGGTAAATGCAAGGCCAAGAATACACTATTTGTTCAGAAGACTGCTTCAGCTGGTATTCAGAATATGCTGGAATCTCAAAGAAGTAGGCTCTAATGCCAATGAAAGAATATTACTTTCTTGGTTTTTCTAGGATGTAGTTTTCTTCCCTGTGTTGGAGTTTTCCTTCCAGGATCCTCTGTAGGGCTGAATTGGTAATAGATACTGTTTGAATTTGGTTTTATCCTGGCACATTTTGCTATCTCCATCTATGTTGATTGAAAGTTTTTCTGGGTATAGTTTTTCTGGGCTGGAATTTGTGTTCTCTGAGAATCTACATGACCTCTGACCAGGCTCTTCTGGTCAATGATCTAATCTCTGTTGAGAAGTCTGGTGTAATCCTGATAGGTCTAACTTTGTATGGTACTTGGCCCTTTTCCTTTTTAATACTTTCTTTGTTTTGTGCATTAAGTGTTTTGATTGTTATGTGACAAGAGGATTTTCTTTTTTGGTCCCATTTATTTGGTGTTTTATAGGCTTCTTGTACCTTTATGGCCATCTATTTCTTTAGGTTGGGGAAGTTTTCTTCTATACTTTTGTTGAGGATATTTACTGGCCCTTTAAGTTGGGAATCTTCACTCTCTTCTATACCTACTATCCTTATATTTGGTCTTCTCATTGTGTCCTGGATTTCCTGGATGTTTTGCATTAGGACCTATTTGCATTTTGAATTTTCTTTGTTGCATCATTTTTTCTTTCTCTTTTTTTAATTTTCTTTTTTTAAATTAGACATTTTAAAATTTACATTTCAAATGATATCTCATTTCCCAGTTTCCACTCTGAAAAAAAAACCCTGTTCCCTCCCCCCTCCCCCTGCTCACCAACCTACCCTCTCCTGCTTCCTGGCCCTGACATTCCCCCATACTGGAGAATAGAACCCTCACAGGACCAAGGGCCTTTCCTCCCATTGATTATTGACTAGGCCATCCTCTGCTACATATGCAGCTGGAGCCATGAGTCCTACAATATGTACACTTTGGTTGGTGTTATAGTCCTGGGAGCTCTGAGGGTACTATTTCTATGGTATCTTCGACACTTGAGATTCTCACTTTTCTCTTTTGTATTGTGTTGGTGATGGTTGCATCTATGACTCCTGATCTCTTTTCTAGGTTCTCTATCTCCAAGGTTGTCTCCCTTTGTGACCTCTTTATTGTTTCTATTCCATCTTTAGATCCCAGATGGTTTTGTTCAATTTCTTTTCACCTGTTTGGTTGCACTTTTCTGTAATATTTTAAGGGATTTTTGTGTTTCCTTTTTAAGGCTTAAAGAGGCAGTTTACCTGCATTCTCCTGTATTTCTTTAAGGGAGTTATTTATGTCCTTCTTAAAGTCTTTTATCTGTCATCATCATGAGATGTGATTTTAAATCAGAGTCTTGCTTTTCTTGTGTGACGAGGTATCCAGAGCTTGCTATGGTGGGTTTTGGGAGTACTGGGTTCTGATGATGCCAAGTAACCTTGGTTTCTGTTGCTTATGTTCTTGTGCTTGCCTCTTGCCATCTCTTTATCTCTAGTGTTACCTGCCATTGCTGTCTCTGACTGGAGCCTGTCCCTTCTGTGCTCCTAGTTTTGTCAGAACTCCTCAGAGTCCAGCTGTTTCTGTGATCCTGTGATCCTGAGATCCTGAGATCCTGAGATCCTGAAATCTTGGGCATATAAGAACTCCTGGGAGTAAGGCTGCCTCTGGGATCCTGAAATCCTGGTATGGCCAAGCTCCTGAGATCCTGTGATCCTGGGCATGTTAGAGTACCTGGGAGTTGAGCTTCCTCTGGGTGTTGTGGGACTAGGTATGGAGCTCATGGTCTGCTCAGGGTACCTGCTCAGATAGGAAGGAACCTGTACTCCTGGCTGGGCAGAGGTTCCTGTGTCTTTGGATCTCTGGGCACCAGTTACTCCTGGTATTGGAGCAGATTTTGTGACCTCCTTTCCTGTGATCCTGGGCTTATCAACCTGGGAGTTGAGATTCTGCTGGGTATTGTGGGGTTGGGTATAGAGCCAGCACCCTAAATCTGCTCAGGGCTCAGCTACAACTCTTTATCTCTCTGTCTCTGTCTCTCTGGTTTCCTGTTTCTCTCTGTGTTATGGCTTCAGAATCACTAATATATGGCCTACTGCACTGTTGGTTAGGACAAGTTACTTGTCACATGGGTCATCTTAAACCAAATCTTCCCTCAACATTCTTTCTATGGTGTCTGTTGCTCTTTTATTTGAAGCTATCATTTGAATGATGCATTTTTCCAAGTTTTAAAGTAAAGCCCTTCTTCCCTCTAAGGCTCCATTTATGTTGTCTCTTTAGCTTCTCTCAGTATTAATGGACTCAGTTCGCCTATAGAATGATATAACCTAACAGATTGGATATACAAACAAGATCCAGCATTTTGCTACATACAAGAAGTACACCTCAATAACAAAGATAGGCACTATCACAGAGTAAAAGGATGGAAAAAAGTCTTCCAAGTAAATGGTCCCGGGAAACAAGCAGGGGTTGATATCCTAATATCCAATTAAATAGACTTTCAACCAAAAGTTATCAAGTATGATGAGGAAGGACACTTCATATTACTCACAGGGAAAATCTACAAAGAGAAAGTCTCAATTCTGAACCTCTATGCCCCAAATTCAAGAGCACCCAAATTCATAAAAGAAACTTTACTAAAGCTCAAAACACATATTGAATCCCATACAATAATTGTGGGAGACTTCAACATCCCACTCTCACCAATGGGCAGGTTATTGAAACAGAGATAGTGAAACTAAGAGAGGTTATGAACCAAATGGATTTAGCAGATATCTATACAACATTTCACCCTAACACAAAAGAATACACCTTCTTCTCCGCACCTCATGGTACCTTCTTCAAAATCGACCATATAATTGATCACAACCCTCAACTTATACAAGAAGATTGAAATAATACCATGCATCCTATCAGATCACCATGGCCTAAAGCTGGTCTTCAAGAACAGCAAAAACTACAGAAAGCCCATATACACATGGAAACTGAACTCAATGATAACTTGGTCAGGGAAGAAATAAAGAAAGAAATTAAAGACTTCCTGGAATTTAATGAAAATGTTGACACATACCCAAACTTATGGAATACAATGAAAGCAGTGCTAAAAGGAAAGTTCATAGCACTAAGTGTCCTGGTAAAAAAACTGGAGAGATCTCACACTAACAACTTAACAGCATACCTGAGAGCTCTAGAACAAAAAAGCAAACTCACTCAAAAGGAGTAGAACACAGGAAACAGTCAGTCTCAAGGCCGAAATCAACCAAATAGAAACAAAGAGTACAATACAAAGAATCAGCAAACCAAAAGCTTGTTCTTTGAGAGGATCATCAAGATAGATAAAGCCCTAGCCAAACTAACTAAAGGGTCAAGAGGCAGTATCCAAATTAACAAAATCAGAAATGAAAAGGGAGAGATAAAAAAAGAAATGGAGGAAATTAAAAAAAATCATCAGATCCTACTATAGAAGCCTATACTCAACAAAACTGGAAAAATCTAGATGAAATGGATGGTTTTCTAGACAAATGCCACATACCAAAGTTAAATCAAGAGTAGGTAAACTATGTAAACAGGCCAAAACCACACAAGGAAATAGAAGTCATCAAAAACCTCCCAACCAAAAAAAGCCCAGGGCCAGATGGATTTAGTGCAGAATTCTACCAGACCTTCAAAAAAGACCTGATTCCAATTTTCCTCAAAATATTCCATAAAATAGAAAGAGAAGGAATACTACCTAACTCATTCTATGAAGCCAAAATTACTCTGATACCTAAACCACACAAAGACCCAACAAAAAAGAGAACTTCAGACCAATCTCACTTATGAATATTGATGGAATAATACCCAATAAAATTCTTGCAAACTGAATCCATGAATTCATCAAAACCATCATCTACCATGATCAAGTGGGCTTTATCCCAGGGATGCAAGGTTGGTTTAATATACAAAAATCCATTAGTGTAATCCACTATATAAATAAACTCAAGGAAAAAAAAACATATGATCATCTCATTAGGTGTTAAGAAAGCATTTGACAAAATACAACACCCCTTCATGTTAAAAGTATTGGAGAGATCAGGAATTCATGCCCATACCTAAATAGAATAAAAGCAATTTACTGCAAACCAACAGCCAATAACAAATTAAATGGAGACATACTTGAAGCAATCCCACTGAAATTGGGGACAAGTCAAGGATGCTCACTCTCCCCATATCTATTCAATATAGTACTTGAAATGTTAGCTAGAACAATAAAATAACAAAAAGAGATCAAGGGGATACAAATTGGCAAAGAAGAAATAAAGTTATCACTATTTGCAGATGATATGATAGTATACAAAAATTCTAGCAGAGAACTTCTCCAGCTGATAAACAACTTCAGCAAAGTGGCAGAATATAAAATTAACTCAAACAAATCAGTAGCCTTCCTTTATAGAAATGATAAACAGGCTGAGAAAGAAATTAGGGAAACAACTCCCTTCACAATAGCCACAAATAACATAAAATATCTTGAGATAACTCTAACCAAGCAAGTGAAAGAACTGTCTAACAATAACTTCAAATCTCTCAAGAAAGAAATTGAAGAACTCAGAAAATGGAGTGACCTCCCATACTCACTGATTGACAGAATTAACATAGTAAAATTGGCCATCCTACCAAAAGCAATCTATAGATTCAGTGCAATCACCATCAAAATCCCAACACAGTTCTTCAAAGACATGGAAAGAGCAATTCTCAAATTCATCTGGAAATAGCAAAAACAATTCTTAATAAAAGAACAGCTGGGGGAATCACCACCCCTGACTTCAAGCTTTACTACAGAGCAATAGTGATTAAAAACTGCATGGTATTGGTACAGAGACAGACATGTTGATCAATGGAGTAGAATTGAAGACCCAGAAATAAAATCACACACTTATGGTCACTTGATCTTTGAAAAAGATAGTAAAAATATACAATGGATAAAAGAAAGCATCTTCAATAAATGGTACTGGTCTAACTGGCTGTCTGTATGTAGAAGAATGAAAATAGACCCATATTTGTCACTTTGTACAAAGCTCAAGTACAAGTGGATCAAGGACCTCAACATAAAACAAGGTACACTGAATCTAATAGAAGAGAAAGTGAGAAAGAGCCTTGAACTCATTGACATTGGGGGAAATTTCCACAATAGAACTCCAATGGCTCATTCTCTAAGATCTAGAATTGATAAAAGAGACCTCATGAAACTGGAAAGCTTCTGTAAGTCAAAGGACATATTCAATAAGACAAATCGGCAACCTACAGATTGGCAAAAAACTTCACTAACATCACATCTGATAGAGGTCTAATATCCAAAATATATAAAGAACTAAAGAAGCTAATCACCAAAAAAAAAAAAAAAAAAAAAAAAAAAAAAAAAAAAAAAAAAAAAAAAACAAAACCAACCAAACAAACAAACAAAAAAAAACAAAAACAAACAACCCAGTCAAAAAATGGGGCATAGAAGTAAACCTAGATTTCACAACTGAGCAATCTTGAATGGCTGAGAAGCACCTAAAGAAGTGTTCAAAGTCCTTAGTGATCAGAGAAATGCAAATTAAAATGACCCTGACATTCTACCTTACTCTAATCAGTATGGCTAAGATCAACACCTCAGGTGACAACACATGCTGGTGAGGATGTGGAGAAAGAGAAACATTCCTCCATTGCTGGTGGGATTGTAAACTGGTACCATCACTCTGGAAATCAATCTGAATATTCCTCAGAAAATTGGAAATAGATCTACCTGAAGACCCAGCAATATCACTCTTGGGAATATACCCAAAAGATGCCCTACCATGGCACAGGGGCACATGTTTCACTATGTTCATTATGGCCTTATTTGTGATAGCCAGAAGCTGGAAACAACCTAGATGTCCCACTACAGAAGAATGGATACAGAAAATGAGGTTCATTTACACAATGGAATACTCCTCAGCTATTAAGAACGAGGACATCCTGAGTTTTGCAGGCAAATGGTTGGAACTAGAAAATATTATCCTGAGTGAGGTAACTCAAACCCAAAATGATATGCATGGTATATACTCACTAATAAGTGGATATTAGTAGGGAGAAGAAAGCAATCACAAGTATGGAAGGAGGGGGGACCTTGGAGGGAAAGTGGACAAGGAAGGGACTGGGGGAATGGGGGATGAGGGGAACCTGATCTGGTATTGGGTAAGGAAAAAGGACTGAAGTCCTGAGGGCCAGCAGAAAGATTGGAAAAAGGCAACCTCAGGAGGTAGGAGATTGGGGGGACCCTCCAGAATGCACCAGAGACTTGAGAGGTGAGAGAGTCTTAGGAATCAAAGGGAGGGACTTTAGATGAAATGCCTGACATTAGGGAGAGGGGAGCCCACCTCTCTGCAGGAACACAGGACATCAAATGAGGGAGTGGGGCATCCCACGGTCACAACTCTGACCCATAATTATTCTTGTCTGAAAGAATTACAGGGCTGCCAATGGAGAGGAGCCTGAGGAAAAGAAAGTCCAGCGACAGGCCCAAAGAGGGATCCAGCTCAAGGTGAGGTCACAAGGTCTGACACTATTACTGAGGCTATGGAACACTCACAAAAAGGGACCTAGCATAAGCAAACTCTAGAAGATCCAACAAAAGCAGTTGAAAGAGTCGGAGGCAGATAGTTGCACCCAACCAATGGACAAAAGCAGCTGACCCCTGTTGTTGAGTTAGGGAAAGACTGAAAGAAGCTGAGGGGAGGGCCACCCTACCCTGTAGGAGGAACAGCAGTCTCATTAACCTGGACCCCTGAGGTCTCTTAAACACTAGACCACCAAACAGTCAGTATACACCAGCTTGATATGAGGCCACCAACACACATACAGCAGACAACTGCCAGGTGTGTGTTCATTCAGAGATGCTGCACCTAACTCTCAAGAGACTGGAGGCCCTAAGGAGTTTAGAAGTCAGGTGGCATGGGGATGGGAACATCCATGTGGAGACAGGGAGTTAAGGAGGAGGTAAGGGATTTGGAGCAGTAGGAGTGTGGACTGGCTGGGGTGGGGAGGAATAAATATGGAGTTTAAAATAAATAAATAAATGAACTAAAAAAGAATGATAAGAGGAAGAAGATATGATTTTAGAACATGAAATTTTATGAACCAAATTTCTGAACAAGTATTTTAAAAACTGCTAGAACTAATTATGAAATCAGTAAATATTCATAATACAGAATCAACATATTTAAAAATGAACATTTTTATGTATTAATAATAAATTGAAAATAGGTCAAAATTAAGATGTAGAACTGTGGAACCTAGTCCCAATGGAAACTGCTAAAAAATACTCCTATTTTTTTTGTATTTAGTAGAGCTTAAAATCTTGGAATTTATTGTGGTACAAGCCCAAAATAAGAACAAGTTTTAGACATTGGATTTCATTGTAATAAGGCTATACTTCAATGATCCTCATATCACCAAAGGATTTTACCTCCATTGTAGCTAAGCTGAGAATTGACAATTCTGCCGTGCCAAGGAATGAATTGTAGGCACGATTTTTGGATACAGACTTCCTGCTATAGTCAAAGATATTTGACTTGAGTGGGTGACTTTGTTCTCAGCCCACAGAGAACAGGTTACATTCATTTAAGAAATGGTGTGTGTATTAAGATGGTCTATCCATAAAGTCATTGACCAACTGTTTCAATGAACAATGGTTCTGCTTGGAGGGTGGCAAAGACTTTATACATTTATGTTCATTTAAGAAAATACTAGAGTGACATATTATTTTGAAATATACAGTTAATATGTTTGGAGTAATTTAAAATTTATATTGAGAGAAATGTATGTATTTTCAGTATTGCTGTAGACAAGCATCTACATAAGACTGTTAAATTGATTGTTGTTTTATATCAAACAACTTTTATAATACTCATTTTTATTGTTGTACTATTTTATAAATTTTATAGAATATGACAAAAAAGATATTGTAGATATTGAAGGAGGGGTCTCTGGGAGGAGTTGGGGTACAAAAGGGAAACAAGAATGTGAGTTAATTCTATTTATTTAAAATATGTTATTAAATGTTAACAAATTCAGATAAATTGAAATCATATAACTTTTCTCATCACAATGCAATAAAAGTTAAAAAAAGACTAACCATTTTATAATAAATAAATAAATAAATAAATAAATAAATAAATAAATAAATAAAATACTCCTATTTTTGTTTAAGGTAGGGAACTATAGGGAAGAGAATAGAAAATGGTAACAGCCAGAGATTAGAGGCTGTAGCTCATGGGAATGTCAGGAGCAACATGCAGAAATCTCACAAAATGACTGCTTAAAGATGAGCTGGAGAAGGAAAAACAGACAAGGAAAGGCCATAAGCCTCAATCCTACAGGAAGAACTACAGCCACCTGGGGAATGCTAGGGCCAGGAGAAATAGTCTTCCCCAGGGAAAAGTACACCAATTGCATGTCTAATGTTAACCCTTGAAAGCTAAGGTGCAAGTAACATTATACAGACTGAATAGGTTATATTTAGGAATATGTGCATATGCATACACACACGAATATCCTAATTAATAAAAAATGAGGTCAGAACTTGAAAGAGAGCAAGAAGTGTTGGTAGGGAGGGTAGAGAAGAAATAATTGTAATTATATCATAATCTAATAATAGTAATTTAAAAAGAGTATACACAGTCTTGAAAAAATGTGAATCTAGTGGTAACTTACTATTTGATACTAATTTTACAAATATATAGTAATCAAAGCTGCAAGGTACTGTCAGGAATCATATATATATATATATATCCCAGTGTATAAAATAAAGAACTAAAAATAAGTCTACATATTTATAGTCAATTTGTATTTGGCAAGATGCCAAGATCCTTCAATGTAGAAGGGCAGTTTCTTCAGGAAATAGCCAGCAGAACTAGACATACATGTACAGAGCAATGAAAGCAAACACTAACTGTACATTATCTATAAAAATAAACACAAGGCTGATAAAAGGATGAAATGTAAGACTGGTGTGGTAGTTTGAATAAGAATGGTCCCCACAGACTCATGTATTTGAAGACTTAGGGATAGCATTAGGAGATGTGGCCTTTTGAAGAAGTTGTGACCTTGTTGGAGAAGGTATGGCTTTGTTGGAAAAAACATATGACTGGGCCTGAGGTTTTAGAAGCTCAAGCCAAGACTTGTGGTTCATGTTCCCTTCAGCCTGTGGTTCCAAATATAGAACTCTCAGCTCCTTCTCCAACACTATCTGTCTCTGTATCACCATGCTTCTCACCAGGACAATAATAGACTAAACCTATGAATCTGTAAACCAGCCCCAATTAAATGTGTGTCTCTTCACAGCATTAGAAACTCTAAGACAGTTCAAAAAATTTGAAAGTATAAGATTAAAACATAAGCAACATATCTTGACATTATTCTGAAAACAAATTTATAATATGACCCCAAGTCACAGACAACAGAAACAAAACTAGAAAATCAGAGTAGCAATTTAAAAGACTGTTTAAATAATTGAAGTTAAAAAAGAATTTATGCACAGAAAAGGAGGCTAGCAACAGAGTGATGATAAAAGTGATCCAATAAAAATTTCTTTTGTCAAATTATTTATATAACAAAGTATTAATATTTAGATTATAAGGAATTGAAACATCTCCTTAACAGTAAGAAAACTAATTAAAGAAAATCAAAGAGCTAGAATTGGATATTTCTCAAAAGAGGTTAGACATATGTCCAATGGGTATATGAAGAAAAATTACAACCCTCCCAATCATCTAGGAAATGCAAATTAAAATCTAAATGAATTAGCACTGTGCACTTATTAGAATGGCCACTACTAAAAACAAGAGATTGTAAGAAACAATAAGGTTTTAAAGAAAAGGGAATCTTGTACATTGTTGGTATGCATAAAAATTAATGAAGACCAAAGCAAACAAACAAGAAGTCAGGAAGACAAAAGGACATGAAGTTGTGTGGGTAGGAAGGTAGGGAGAATCTGGGAGAAATATTATGATCAAAGTGTATTATATTTAAAAACATATTAAATGAAAAGACAAAATCAAGTAAAGGAATCATGGAATATAGTACAGAAGTTCCTCACAAAATTAAAAGTTGGGTTTGGGAAGATGACTCAGGATTTAAAGGCACTTGTTGACTTTTCAGAAGACCTGAGTTTAGTTCCCTCATACTTGGCAGCTTACAACTGCTAGTAACTCCAGCTCTAGGGGAGTGGAAAGACCTTTCCTGGTCTCCATAAGCACTATGCACTCCTGGCACACCCACCCCACTCCCACCCACCCCCCTACACACATGAATCCTAAAAAATAAATATAGTCCTATAATAGATGGTAGGGAGACAAAGAAAATGAAGTCGATATGTCCCAATGATTCCAATTTTGGTTTTAATTATAATAACCAAATCGTGAATCAAATTGTTTTCATCGACAAATACATTGATAGAGAAATGTATATGTCTATATAGCCAAGTGGGACACTTTTAATCTTTAAAAGAAGAAAATGCTGCCATTTATGACAACATAACTTATATATGTTTGGCTTATCTCAGTATGCTGTCGTCCATGTTGTGTTGTCACATAGGGCAAAAACAAATTTGTTCACTATAAGTACTACTTTCCTGTTATTGCCCTGTGTGACAGAGGAAGTCACTAGAAATTCAAGCACTCCTGTCACAAAAATATTAAGTGTGAGAAGGAGTCACCCAGCACATCTATTGATGTGTTCACTGCCTCTTCCTGAGTCCTGGAGATGGCTCTTATTCTTAAAAGTTAGTATTTATTTTATAGACTTTGGAATAAATTTGGTGCATCAGATATTGCATAATTTACTCTTCAAAATATTATTTATTATGGGACTCTGCGAGTTTACCTTTTGAAATTCTTTCCATGGAGAAATAACTTTTGGTGGAGACTATCAAGATTGAACAGAAGAAAGATAATTCGAAAGCAGGAGAGAAAAAGGATATTAGTTCAGTATTTTATATTTTGCTTAAAACAGAAGAGTTACATCATTATCCTCAGATATTTTAATATAGTTACTCAATGTGGTTTCCATTGTGTATCATTGCATCTAATCTTTTAACTGCATTAACATCACTGTGAAACTTGTGACCTGACACACCATTAGGAACTGTTTTACTAGAGCCATTCTTGAACTTGCTTACAGAGGCACTGAGTAGCACCTAAGGTAATAGATGTGAAATGACTTATAAATGCCCTGACACACAGCACTTGAAAGATATTTATAGAAGCAAATTTGGAATGCTTCAATGTGAGCCACCGCACAATCTCAGCCCCTTCATTTTATGTTTTGAAAACACAGTTCTGGAAGTGTAATCTGCTTGTTAGCATGTTTTCATGCTGAATGGATTGCTAGCTTGATGTCTGCACTTACAAGAGGGAATGCCTCAAGTCCTCATGTAACAGTTAGAACATTTGCAGAGGCTCAGGAATCTATCTTCTATCTCCCTGGTTTATTGCCATTTAAGAAATATGTGAATTCTTTCCTTGTGTGAAATTTCACAGCTGGACTCAGCAGCCCTTCTCTTTGGGTCTACAATTTGCCACTCTGTTGGCTTAGGTTGAATTCAGTGTTCATAAATTGCTATATATTTCAGCAAGATAATTCTGTTTGTCAAGTTCCAGCTGCTTAGGTATAGGGAAGAACAACTCCAAATAGAAAGTGCAACTTTGCATCAGAACTTAATGAAAACCTCACGATATTTCCTCTGTGAAGACTTTCCTATCACTTATAAAATAAATTATATAACACCATCTATTTCTTTTTGTGTCTGTGGTCTTTTCCAGTCTAATCAAGCAAAACTAGGAATGGTGGTCTTAGAGGTAATCAGTACTTGTGCAATAAACATGTAGTTCACATCATCCTGCTTTTGTAATCTTTACTATAAGGTACACATATTTGCTTATGCTTTATTTTTACTTTTCATTCTTTCTTTTTTTTTCTTTTTTTTTTT